>NW_017802824.1:554945-563886 GCF_001625305.1 Branchiostoma belcheri
GATGTTATTAATATTAGAAACCATGAGTAACTTGACATAAAACCCATAAAATTCTATTGTTGAAACAGAAAGTACTAAATTTAGCAAAAAATGCCTGTCAGAAACCCGTTGCCATGGCAACACAAAAAATTATTATCTTATTCCAATGATAGAGAATTGTTGCCAACAATATTTTAGGAAAAGTCACCAAGTTTGGTCGTTCTACGGCTAGCCGTTCAGACGCTAGGTGACATCAAAGTTGCCGCGGGCACTTTTAGCCCCCCCCCCGGTCTAGGTAGGGTTAAGTCCACACGACGTTACACACTTGCCACGATGGCTCATATTAACATAATACGTGAATTATATAAGAATATATAGCATTGGAATAATTTCTACCCTCTATTCGTTTTTTTTTTTTTGCGTAGTAACTTTTTTCTGTTTTGTATACCTTATTATTCGGATTAGATTACTTAGCACCACTGCTTTGTATTAACTTCTGTACTTTGAGACTGTTAAACTTGTGTGTCGTTCCTTTTCTGTATATACTATTTGTATTGTTGCCCTTAGGCTATGCTTATTTTTCTATTCATTACGTATTATCCATTGCAGTATTTATCATTAATTTTGCATTAAATCCGTGGTTCACGTAACTTTGTATCAGTTCTTAGTTTCCATTTCTTTTCGATTGTATGCATGTATTGCAAAATTAAAATGCAATAAGAAAATTAGAAATCAAAAAGAAATTCATTCAAGTCTCTGTCACGTGATTATCACATACGTCACTGACAAGAGAACTCCAAGACGAGATCTTAACCGGGTTGAAGAAGAGACAGATTACGACCCGAAAGCTCCCCAGTGTAGCTGAACTTTTGTTTCAAGTTAAAACTTTTGGTCCGACACAGAAAAAATCTCTCACCTAGAGCTTTCGACCAGTCACTCTGGTCTTCCTCAGTAGACTGACCCAGTGAAGCTTGTCACGTGGCTTCTCGGAAGTGTGACGTCAACACTGGTTCAAAGGTATCTGGTAGACGATGTCGGCCCCCGTCGCGGTTCAATGAAGGGTGATGGGTTCTGATGTGTATGGCTTCCTTCACCCCTCTCAGGAAATAATCTTGTTCAGTGTCCGAAAGCCTTACGTTGTCAAGTAAAACAAAGTGTCCGGGTGACTCTATGTGTGTTTCTGTCTATATAAAATATTTCGTCAAAAGAAATGTATTCATGTTTTTCAGCAGCGTTCTTCTTCGTGGAAGAGGAAACCTAGTAGTGACGGGACAGTGGAGTCCAGAATACATGATTCAGGAACACTAGACGTCCAATCAGCAACGAGCTGCCAACATCACACAAGGATAGTGTAGCCATACGTCACTGCTCGTGTATATGTATAGTGCAATAAAGGTTAGGACTACATCATGTATGTTTTTGCCAATGAATATGATCATTAATCTGTAAGAACACCGTAAAGCAAGCGTAAAGGCATACACGAGGGAAGAAACGGACCCTTTACGCATACTTTGATGTGTGCTTGATTACATATACATGTAAATAATGAATGAATTGTGTGCAGGGATTTTGTTTGGTTACAGAATTTTTCTGCCTGAACCATATTCATGAGGAAATCTGGAGCAGTAGTTTGCCTGTACTGCATGCAGCAACATATTGTAAAATACTTTTATTATCTTCTATTTTACATTCAGATGGAACAGCCAAGAATGAGTTACGGGCCTCACGTCGCTGGGAAGTCCCAAGGAGTTCAAACCACCCAACGGTTATTTTTATGACTCTTTCTTACGCAGGTGACGTGGAATCTGATTGATGTAGAGTTCAGCTGGCGATTATTTGCCATGTGCGGCAGAACTGATTTATAGGTCACCCCAGACGTGCGCGGGATATGGAGAGGTCAAGGTCAGGGTAATTACAAATTTTCCGTACCATTTCTCCCGACCTTCATTGACTGCAATCTTTAAGGGTTACGACGTAAGACGGTGATTGATCGGAGGGCATTTTCTCAAGTTCAAGACTGTGGATGCTTCTTGAAGCTGGTATCCAGTTCATGGATGTATCCACAAGATACGAGACGAAGGGGACGACTTCCTCCAGAAAAATACGAAGAGTGAAGAGGAAAAATTAGACTAGAGAATAGAACATTCTGTATTTGTTTTTCACCTCAGTGTCTTACACATTTGTGATATTCATACAGAAACGTAGAATACCCTGCATTCTTGTGTAGTAGTCATTTAAGGAAATTCGCGAATTAAATTATGATGTATCAACCTTCCTTCCTTGCAGTATACCATGACACAAGACATCAACCATTACTCACTATTGAATGAATATCTAGCAGTAAGAAGTATAAATTCCAACATATCAGCAACGTACCCTCTAAAGGATTAACAGCGTCTTGTGAGAGAAACCGTTTTACGTTAGCAGCGTAGATACCTATGTTATCTATATTAAACAGACACAGTAGTACGTGTAGTGGTGTCAGATGCCTTTTTATGTTTCGTATTCTTGTTTTTGTATTATACATTATACAATGATTAAATTATGAGACATGAATTTTTTACATGGGGTGCAGTACAGAATATGTAAGATGACAATTCATATTGGACCGTTGCATCTTATGCGTGAATTTGAATATTTGTATTTATTGGCAATGATATATGTAATTACTTCGGTCTGTATACTAGGCAGTCTCGGCATTAGGCCACACCAATTTAATTTGTTGTTTCTCGGATTTTTTTAGAAAAAAATATGGAGCGACAGGGCGAAAAAAAACAGCCAAGGCACCCCATGATGGCCAGAAATGTTACAATATGAACCATAGAGTGAACATACCAGGCTGGTTTATAATTAAAACAACAAATTTTGAACTTTTAATGAAAAAAAACTTGCGTTGAACAACTTTAACAACTAGGAAAAAAGGACTTTCTTCAACCGTTGGGGCTAGTTTATTCAGAACCTAAAATCCCTTTTTTTTGCAAATCAGAATAAAGTGGACAGGCGAATCCGAGAAACAACAAATTAAATTTTTGTGTCCTTACGAACTTTTCTCGTCGAAGAAAACAGTCTATCTAGTCACGTAACTTTTCATATGTGGGTTGGAGTTCCAATACGTGATAGCGGTCGTCTTCACATTATTGATCAAGACGTTATCTAGGCTAGAATATTGATATTTTTGTACCTTACTATACCATGTTTGATCGACGTATATGAGTGAATAAAACCTGTCAAATACGGTTTCCTATTATTGCGTGAATATGAGAGTATCTTACCGTCTTACTGACTGTGTATCTTACTGTCTTCCACAGTATTAGCACATGCACGCAACACACTACCTCGACAGATTTTAATAATTTTAAAAATAGAATGTGGGGAAGAATAAAATTACGTCTAAGAAATGTGTCGATATGCTGAGGTCCAATTTTTATCGAGTTTCCGTTATGCTAACATTCCATTGATCATTTTTGACCAATAATGTACGCTGATACTTACACGCTTTTGAAAATTATCAATGTTACAAATAAGTGCGAAGTTAAAATCATCCTGAATTAGGTCATCATGATTTATTAATAAGACAGCAACTATCTCAAAAAAGTATACAAAATACAGAAAAAAGGGTGTAGTATGTCGTAACCTTAAACTGGAAATGTTCAAACCTTTTACGGCGTATCTGCAAAATAACCTCGCCTTCTGTCAGGAAGCTTCTACGAAAGAGGGTTTTAAGGTCAGCGGGGAATTGGACAGGTTCGTTCCGGATGCTAGCTGCCCTTTGCCGGCATTTCAGGGCTCCATCCTGGCATGGTGTGGTATCGATTTCTATAACATGGTCCATTTCCAGGCAAGCTTTTCCGGGCGTGGAAAAATTCAGACGAAAAAGTCAGGACGTGTGATTAAAAAGCCAGAGGTGAGGATGTTGATGTGGCGTGAACGCTCCTCATGACTTGTGCGTGAAATGATCCATAGGCTGTGGAAGACCCCAGGCGATGGTGCTCGGATCTGCAGGCATTATTGGGCTAAGCACAGATCACATGTAACAATCTTATACAATGTGTTGACAGAAAATTTGAACTGTAACTTTGGACTAATCTCCCTGACTGTTTAAACCTTAGAGGTACATATCCAATATTTTGTCAAAAACATCTCTGTTACATAGCGGATCATAATGATCCCCAGCGTAAAGTTTTTTTATAAAGTTTTAGTAATCCGTATGTTCAAAGAATTTTTTTTTCTCATTTGATGTGATCTATTGATGATCAATGAGTCGAGTGCATTTATTCTTTAAGATAAGTGTTTTCGAAAAAAACATTGTCTAGACATGTATGACACAGTAGAGTTATTTTTACATTTCTATGTAATTATTCGTATATTGAATTATTGATTGTGCATTCTTAGACATTGAACTGATCCTAATACGAAAAGCTTTACTATAACAATGGTTTTACTTCTTTCTAACTATCAGTAAATTCGAAAAAAAAGGCTGTCTGACGTCAGGTCTCGACGAAACCAAATTGTAATTAGTACGACTCCAATGTTAATTTTCTGGCAAAAACTATTCTATTTTGACCAAACACTATGTTCCGAGAACTAGATGTACTTTACACATTGGAAGAAATGTTATATGATTACAATTTTATATGATTACAGTTAGTCCCCTGGAGATTGCTCTATGTGTGTTAGGCTATGGGAAACTTATTTGAGCGTTCAAGTATTTGCAGATAAAGATGTGAAAGGTAGACCCTTTTCGTGTGAATGTGCTGAATAAAAAAAAAATAAAACCATAGCCTAAAAGAACCATAACTTTGAGACTCCTTATTTTCCGTATATATTCGTTGAGTGCAATGTTCTACTAATGATTCAATACCATTAAACGGCATTAACAAGATATGGAAGGTAGACATTTTTCAAATGTGCAACTCCTACCCTTGCAAATGCCCCTTTAAAAGGTCTGAGTAAAAAATAAAACCATAACATGAAAGAACCATAACTTTGAGACTCCTTTTTTCCCTATATTTTCCATGTTGAGTGCAATGTTCCACTAATGATTGAACGTTCAATACCATTAAACTGCATTAACAGATATGAAAGGTAGACCCTTTTCAAATGTGCAACTCTTAGCCTTGCAAATGCCCCTTAAAAGATCTGAGTAAAAAATAAAACCATAGCCTGAAAGAACAATAACTTTGAGACTCCTTTTTTTCCTATATATTCCATGTTGAGTGCAATGTTCTATTAATGATTTACAGTCCAATACCATTAAACTGCATTAACAAGATATGACTTTTTTTTTCAAATGTGCAACTCCTAGCCTTGCAAATGTCCATTTAAAAGGTCTAAGTAAAAATAAAACCATAGCCTGAAAGAACCATAACTTTGACACTCCCCTATATATTCCTTCTCTAGTGCAATGTCCTGTTAATGATTTACCGTCCAATACCTCTAAACTGCATCAACGTGCTATTCACACGCCTGAAACGGCTTCCAATAGTCCGGCAATATCACGAGATGTTCTCATTACGCTGCAACTTAGATCCTTGACAACGATCCGGTCAGATGAGAGAGGTCTAGGGCATAATCCCTGAGGTGCTCTATCATGTCAGTAGCGGGCGTCATGCCATTAACAGGAGGGGCTTTAAGGAAAGGATTGATAGTTCTCATTGCCCGGTGAAGCGCCCATTGTCATAAGTCTCATTTGACAGCGTTTCTTAGCAGATTGGATGAGAATACATATTATATCATTACAGGGGGAGATACCCCGCTGTAGCAAATGCCAGCGTTTCTGATGTGTGAAGTTTGTGTTGAAAACGCAGTGGGGAAACGGGAAACGAGGTTTGGTGCTGTGCTTTTCTTGAAGTATGTTGCGATTGGCACTTGTAAATTCAACTGTTATATATAAGTCTTCAGAAGGTGTCAACATTTAACATCATTCTAAGTCTTCCATGACCGGTGCAATAGCTCAATTGGTAGAGTGCTCGCTTTTTCAAACCCCGGCCAGGTCATACCAAAGACTTTAAAAATGGTACACACTTCTTTCTCTGCTTAGCACTCAGCACATATAAGAAAGAGGTCAAACACACAGCACTACCAGCGGACCAGCCCCCTGCTGTAGTGCATTGCACAACTGTGTGTCGCCCAAGGGCTACAGAAATGGATATGGGCACCACCCCTATGCTTTGCAATAGAGTGGAACGGGTCCTTTTAAGTCTTCTATGGCCAAATCCATAATTTCACGGGTGACCTTGGCATTGAATGGCGTCTATATGTATTTTTCTTCTTTTCGTGCTAAACTGGCGAATATATCAATCCATGTTTGTGTGTTAGAATGTTTGGTACATGAACGTTCTTTTTTTTTCCTTTTCATGGTCCGTCCATGAACTTTATTTACACAATGTACATGTTTTATTTACATATATCACTTAAAGAAATCAGATTTCCCCCTTTTGTTTTAGCCTTTTCGTGCGATATGTTATATTCTATTTGAAGTATTTTTTAGGTTTCTATAGAAAATGGAATAACATTCTATTTGCTCAAAGTGCTCTTTTTCTTTATATAGTGACCATGATTTGTAGATAGAATATAGATCAATCGCTATCATGTGATCCCTCCCCCCTTTGTACATTTGCTTGGTTCTTGATATTCCCATTATACATGTTAAGATCAATAACGTCTATATACTATCACGCTTAATAGTTTCTTTAATTTTTCCCAAATGAACGTTCTTGTAAAATCTGAGTTGTTACCCTTACCGTGTGCTCAATTGCAATATTTACTTTTTTCTAATGCAAACAACACAGACGTTTACAATAGATTCGTACATGCACACCCAACGGACTAAATGAGATATGTTCAGTCCTACTACTAATGGAAAAGGCACCCGTCTTTTCACTGATTTATGGGAAAACGATGCTAGCCTGAACTTCTAAATGAATGACCAGTGATTTAAAGTATAAGAGCGTGTAAATGAGGCAATTTCTCCAAAGTCTACCAGTTTAACCGGCGTAATCCATCTCCCCATTCTTCACAGTCACACGGAAATTACCATACCAAGTGTGGGGTATGCAGACATTGTAGTGCCCTACAAGTTTTAATGAATGAATGAATGAATGAATGAATGAATGAATGAATGAATGAATGAATGAATGAATGAATGAATGAATGAATGAATGAATGAATGAATGAATGAATGAATGAATGAGTGAATGGATTCATTGCTCGACATTTGTACATGGTACAATGTGTAGCAGTGTACAAATAAGTCTACAAAACAGTTCTACTAATACTGTCCAGCTATTAAAACTGAAAATTATTATCGATAACATTATAATATGGGCAACGCAACAAAATAGTCGGATGATTTGGTCTAGATTTTGGAATAAGGTAGACAGATGTATGCAGGCATGGACGTTGGGCACGACAATAGTATGATTGTGAAACAATTTACTTTGGCTTTATAGATATCTAATGACGCCTTCGTTCCAGACATGTTTTGAGACGATGGTGAGACAAAATGGAATGACGTCTAAGAAGACAAGACAAGAAATATAGAGGAGGGTTTTGGGACCAATTTGTTTAAAATCCAGTTTCCGTCTTGCAAACACCCCTTTGATCCATTTTGACCAATTACGTAAGCTTACGTTTCTTTTCTTTTCGTTTTGAAAGCATCTACATGGTTACAAATCAGGTAGAAAATCAAAGTCCTCTTTCTTAATTTTATCTTTAGCTCCTTGTCAGTACAAAAAAATTGTAGATTGCATTTTGCCATTAGCTCATTGTCGATAGAAAAAAAATGTGTAGGTTGGATTTCGTCATTTGCTCCTTGTCGGTAGCAACCAGAGATCATAGTAGTTTCATTCAAGAGAGCAAAAGTATAAGTTTAGCATGTTCTACCTCATGTGTTTGAGAAACCTTCACATTCAAAAATATCACTCCACAGGGCATTGCGTCTTACAAATCTGCCAAAAACACCTTCCAGGCATAAGGGCAATTGAGTCCTCCCCCCTTTTAATCACAAAATGGGTGATCCTAAGTCAGATACTTAGTCTAAAGAGAGAATTGAAAATGCCTCTGATTTATCAATGTTACCGGATACCAGTGTCGTCAGTGCTACCTGATGAAACACCCATGGGGAGATCCATTTTCATAATGAAGTTCATGTCAACAGTTTATATCAAAGATCAGTCAGCGGAGGTCTGCCATGTTACGTCGCCTGGCGCCGTTCTAATCAGGCCACTGACGTAGACCCAATGTCGCCCCAAGTGGCAATAGCCAGATTCCACAGGGTGATAGCCGCCGCTAATGCTACTGTTTGTTCAGAACGACCTTCATTAAGGCCACACGCTATACATGCCTCTCCTTAACGAATTTCAGGCATGAACTTGCACAACGATATCATACAGCTTCGTGACCAGATTCTGTACCAGCGCTTGCCACACGTATTGTGTATGTGCTCGTTAAAATGTGCATTAAGATGCTTGATCTTTCAGGTAGGTCCCACTAGTCTACCACGGTCTTTACAAAACTTTTCACTCCTTTGGCATTGAAGTAAGATCCTTGAACACGAAATGAAGTCGTGGGGAAACTGATCGATTACCACAGACGTCAGATGAGCCGGGATCTGTCTTAGAATCCCATGATAAAGTTCTGAGGCTTAGCCAGTAGCGACATACAGATGTACTATCGACCTCATGCACATAACACAAAGCTAGATAATGGCCTCGGGTGACCCTGTGCTTTAGCAGGAGAAGTTATTGACATGTCGGCATGAAGATGGACGCCTTGGGCGATAAAAGATAATAGACATGGTTAAGACCCGCCGTCCTTTGTTGAAGGATAAAAAGGCTGTCCAGCGGCTTCCTATCTAAACGTACACGTAGGTAAGTCTCCAGCTTCAAATGGAGACGTCAAAAAATGTCTCAACATAAAACTTGACCGTTACGGCCTGATGGCATCTATAACAGGAAACATT
>NW_017802824.1:563906-564958 GCF_001625305.1 Branchiostoma belcheri
AGCACTGATTGATGTCATCAGAAACGGTATACTTTTAACAGCACGACTCTCCTCTCCCTACATAACTGTACATGGAAGTATGGTGGAAATGTGTCTTGGGCTTTTCCTAGATAGTTAGCCTGGGTCCCATCCTCCGTAGTTTAACCCCCGTGGCCAGCCAGTGACAATAGGGGGCTGGTGGTATCTACGGAGGATGGCTCCAAGGCTATTTTCTTGTTACCCTCAACCTACAAGTTCAGCCATAGCATTGAGTCTTCAAACAGATTTGAAATATAAATCTTTTACGTTTTGTGTCTTATTCCCGAGTTCAGACGCCAGGCGTAATTGGTCCCCCTGTGAGTAATTTACCAGTACCGATATCCAGCACAATATGAAGTGTCAGACATCAATATCTCTGGTCATCCAACGGTTACCTCTTCCCAGCGGGACGCCTGCAAGTGAAACCGTAAAGCTTTGAACGTATGTATGTTCAATACTGCCATGTATCGATCTCGACATGCTCAATTGAACCTCGCTGCAACCTACAAAGTGAACCAGGATGTCTTCTCTAGGAGACGACAACGGCAATCTCCTGTGATATTTTCAGGAAATCCAGTTACCTTCGCCCACGTCAGTACATTACTGCTTTGACGTATTCGTGTACCACGACTATTATTAGATTCAGCTTGTGGCTTATATACTTAAGATTATGTACGACACAAGGAAATTTGATTTGATATCTAGAGTGCACGAGGTAATGGGTTCTGGCAAAGATGTTGTTTCCCTTGTGAACATTTATTCGGATATTACACTCTTTCCTTTGCCGTAAGAACCACAGCTGGGCCGTCTACGTGAAACATATACGTCAGGATAGAGACTCCGATCAGATAGAATTACGAGATTCTGCCGGCAGAGATCGCAATCCGAGTCTGTAGATTTGAAGATAGTCAGAACTTTTCAACGTCGATCATTAGATCAATGGATTTGACTTGAAATTTAGGATTTGTAAATTGGAAACTGTGAATTGAAGTCTGTCGACAAAGACTTCCGGTAGGAACACTGATTCTATCAAA
>NW_017802824.1:564978-567153 GCF_001625305.1 Branchiostoma belcheri
GTGGGGGAAACTGATCGATTACCACAGACGTCAGATGAGCCGGGATCTGTCTTAGAATCCCATGATAAAGTTCTGAGGCTTAGCCAGTAGCGACATACAGATGTACTATCGACCTCATGCACATAACACAAAGCTAGATAATGGCCTCGGGTGACCCTGTGCTTTAGCAGGAGAAGTTATTGACATGTCGGCATGAAGATGGACGCCTTGGGCGATAAAAGATAATAGACATGGTTAAGACCCGCCGTCCTTTGTTGAAGGATAAAAAGGCTGTCCAGCGGCTTCCTATCTAAACGTACACGTAGGTAAGTCTCCAGCTTCAAATGGAGACGTCAAAAATGTCTCAACATAAACTTGACCGTTACGGCCTGATGGCATCTATAACAGGAAACATTTAACATCATCAAAACATCCTGATGTCCAGACTGACTATCCTGTCCTAAGCAGATACAGCATTTGTATTATTGCACAAGCTATTTGTACTATCGTGGATATTGTCTTATCATTTAAAAACAAACAAACTAGGCTAACTGGCTTTTGTGCAGAAGAAGAAGAAACAACAAAACACCATTTTTGTGATTGCAGAAAAGTGTTTAAATTTTGGCTGAGTGTTCCGAAATGGTTTAACAAAAAAAATTGACTTTATCTTAATATAGAAAATCCGTTGAACATTCTATTGGGTGATCATCATGAAGCAGCACCAATTATATGCAATCTTATGATATTACTGGGAAAGGTGTATATTTTCAAGAATCGTCATTCCGCAACTATTTCATTGTATAGTTTTGAATCCTTTGTAAATAATTCTAAAGCCACAGAAGAAAGCATCACACGTAAACAAAACAATATGATCAGTCATTACAAAAATGGGGGGATTTAGCAAATATATCGACTGGGTAGAATGTTTTACGTAATTCAGCGTGTGTGTACTCTTATGCTATATCGTTTGTCTTTTTGTATGCTCTTTTGTTCTGTTGAATAAAGATTTAAAAAAATATAAAAAAATTTAAAAAAACATGCTAACATGAACAGTTTTTACACTACATAAAATCCAATGTTTAAACGTACATTAAAGCATGTTTAAAGGTTCCGTTATTTCAGCCTTTAAGCATTCTTTAATGTTGGTAGATGATTGTAAAACATTAGATTTCATACAGTGTTTGTTCTACTGCCTGTATTAACACACAAAAAATACAACATTCCCTAATTGTATATTTTAAGACGAATGTAACCTCAGTTCTTTGCATGGTCTGTTGGGAGATTAAGGTCAGACGTAATTCAGTCTCCATGGTTTTTACGCATGACAAGCGTTGATGGATCACCGTAGGTGTTGTGAATCCGCAGGTCGGACCTGCAGACTAGGCAAGGAAATTGAATTACACAATTTGTGGGCAGCCGGGGTGGAAGTCCCAGCGGTGGATTAGACTAACATCAGTCATGGCCTTGTTAAACATGATATACAATGCCTTTAAAACGTGGATCTATCTTCCTAACAAAGTTTGAAAGACTAAAACGATTGGAGGGGCACATATTTCTTTGTAGTATGTACTTCGTGACAGGACTTGTGAAGTAAATGTTACGGGGTTGGGAGACAGACAGACGTTAACATATGGTCCTGTGTTTGTGTTCGCCTGGAAGGAAAAGATTTTTCTTTTTTCGGATATACAGATTCTCAACTATTGCCAGTTATTTTCTAGCTGGAGGGTCGTCTTGCTAATCACTAATCACAATGAAGAGAAAATAATGTAGATGTATTTTTGTAGGACTTTTCGTAGCACTGATTGATGTCATCAGAAACGGTATACTTTTAACAGCACGACTCTCCTCTCCCTACATAACTGTACATGGAAGTATGGTGGAAATGTGTCTTGGGCTTTTCCTAGATAGTTAGCCTGGGTCCCATCCTCCGTAGTTTAACCCCCGTGGCCAGCCAGTGACAATAGGGGGCTGGTGGTATCTACGGAGGATGGCTCCAAGGCTATTTTCTTGTTACCCTCAACCTACAAGTTCAGCCATAGCATTGAGTCTTCAAACAGATTTGAAATATAAATCTTTTACGTTTTGTGTCTTATTCCCGAGTTCAGACGCCAGGCGTAATTGGTCCCCCTGTGAGTAATTTACCAGTACCGATATCCAGCACAATATGAAGTGTCAGACATCAATATCTCTGGTCAT
>NW_017802824.1:567173-596411 GCF_001625305.1 Branchiostoma belcheri
AGTAGTGTTTAAATGGTACTATAACATGAGTCACAAGAATCTAATTTAAGAATCCCATTTCATTTGGTGTTGTTGTTTTTTTAATTCTGAAAAAAAGGAAAATACATGAAATACCTTTGAACCAAAAATAGGCTAATGCCAACACGAGTTAAATACAGGTCGTAAATACTTCAGTATATTCTGTCTTTACATGGACAGGAACGATGCAGTAAGGTCAGCTGGCGTATTTCCGACGTTAACCTCGCCGGGTCAGTTTAGCGTAACATCTGGACAGCCAATGCACTTAAAACAGGCCATTTCTCACTCGCACCCCATGCGTTTGCATCTACCCAAGTGAAGCTGGAGTGTTACGCCGAAAGGCGGTTATACCGGCTATATAGATACAGATACCCAGTCTGACAAGGTGCCAACATCTTTCATCGAAGGATTTCAACTGAGAACGAAACGTTTGATGTTACGCATTTGTGGCTGCCAACGTTACATCGTTCAGACTTTACACCCAATAAATAGGAAAATTATACTGGATCATGTGAGGGATTTGTTGTAGTTTCCCCTAATGTTTAGGTCCTAATCCTCGACGACGAAGGACTACAAAGATTGGGATACCCAGCCCAACAGCAGTTGGGCAGTTCTTAGGAACGAAAAATATGATACAAAGGACAACTACTTCGGACAACAAACAACAATCACGAGTTATCTAGAAAGCCGACATTTGCTCGGGAGCAAATACAGCATATTTCAGTCCATTCCGAAATGGACTGTACCATATCAACCTTTTCGGTCCAGTTTCAAGTGTTTCAATACCCTTAGTTCGTAACACTTATTCTCGAAACCCCCATACAGTGCTTTTAATTGTTAATAAACCCCATGTTTATTCTTTTCCGTAAGATACATATATATGTTCTTAAGAAAACACTATCGATATCTTTAGTAAAAGTGCATTTCAGGTCATTGTTTTTAAGATTCTAATGGCACCGGAGCTAAAAATGTTAATTTTTGTCTTAAAATATTTAAAAAAAACGTCCCATTTTGGAAAACTTTAATTGGTGTCCCATTTTATATAATTTCAAAGTGACACACAAGTTTAATATCATTCGGCCAGAATATGAGGAAATCTAATCTATTTAAATAAATGGCAGGTGAAGGAGGAGAAGAAGAAGAAACACGAGGGAAAACAATACATTTCACCCATACCTTAGCTTTGGACTGAAATATAACAATATATTTTTTATCCATACCCATGGTATGGAGTGAAAAAAAAATCAAATTTTCGTATATTGTTGGTATGAATTGTTTTGCTTTCCGTTCTCGCAAACAGCCCGGCCGGGCCCCGGTTTGAAGATGTGACCCTACGCTTTAGCCCAAGCAGTTGTGATTGGACATAAAGCCACAAATTCACGGAACGAAGTGCCCATGGGGACATTTTCCTAGGGTAACCGTACTTCTGTCTAGATCTCCTTGGCACATCATTGACACATATTCTGTATGATATTCATCTTTCGACGGCAACACTACACTCTAGTGCACCGGGTTAGGTCGTGGCCCTCTGCACTTCAATCAGATTTCGTGACGCCGTTTGGTGAACGTCCTTCGCCTTTAGTATTAATCTTTCGCCAACCTCCTGCTCAGGCCGAAGCATGCCTAGTCAGCTAGATTAAATAATGGATCATTGTCGGCTGTCCTCATATAGCCCAACGGATACAGTTACATACACATGTCCAGACTATGCATGATGTACAAAATGACTAATAAACTGGTGGACGTACCAACCACTTAGTATCTAATACCAGGCAAGAAAAGAAGAAATAGTCTTCCAGTACTAGAGTTATCAACCAAAAATTGAGGTGTTCAAAAACTCATCTTTCTACAACTATTGCAACTTTTTCCTATAACTCACTGTCACCAAGTACAGTAATTATCATTATCATTAGATAGATTTAAACAATGTGTAGAGTTAGATATTGAAGGATTAGCTGTAACACATTGTTCGGCGTAATGTAGCCGGATGCCGCCGCGCCGCATGCTTGCGAAGCTGGCGTGTCAGGCCGAAGGGCGGTTAAACCGGCTATACAGATAACCTTGTTGACAAAGGTAATTACAAAATGGATAAAAGAAAGATGAGTGTAAACAAGAAAAGCTGGTGACATATCAATTACGAGAATTTACCTGCACAGTAGATAAAAGTTTGACGTATGTCAAAGACATTACAGTTTTGTAAATGTTAAAGTGACATGGACACTCATAGCAGAAAAGAACATAAAGTACTGTCGCTCCACTATATTTGATGGAAAGAGATGAAAACAGAGTACTTTTGGTATAAAGTTTACAGTATAGGTAGTGACAATAGCTTTGACAGACAGAAGTTAAAATGTAACAGAAGCAAATTCCTTCTTTGGCGTAAATCTTTGACAGCGTTATGTCTCGACATTCCGACTGCTATTGCTGAGTGATATCTGACATAGGTAAGAAAAGAAAGTTTCAAATCAATATTTGACACTGAACAAGACTACTTCCTGAGAGGGGTAAAGAGGCTATTCACATCAGGGTCCATCACCCTGCACCCAACCGCGACGGGAGCCGACATCGTCTACCAGATCTCTTTACCCATTGTTGACGTCACACTTCAAAGAAGCCATGTGACAAGCCTCACGGGGTCAGTCTACTGAAGAAGACCAGAGTGACTGGTCGAATGCTCTAGGAGAATGTTTTGTGTTGGATCAAAAGTTTTTACTTTAACAAAAGTTTTAAATCCCTCACCCTACAGTCACATAGAAACTATAACTAAATGTAAAATAGGAAAATTGGTATTCTATATGATGTATGATCATATCCACAAGTGCGTATCCAGTATCACACATAATCTTTAGAAAGTCAGGCCATCAGAGTATGTTCTCTTACTCCTTAAAGTTACAATACGTACTCCAGTTCTCTTTAACCGTGTCCGATCCATAGACACACGTTCTTCTGACATTGATGAAACTTCACCTTATATGGGGAACAAGGCTTGTCTAATGTCGCATTGATTTGATGTCTTCAATCACGACTGTTATGCTACCAACTTCTGTTGTAGACGATACCTAATTCATCCATTTCAAACGAAAGGAACCGAATATCCTCTAATTACAAACCACGGGAGTCTCGAGATTGCCTGTCTGCCGTTGTGTCGAACCCATGTCCCCTGGAGTTCACCGGTGCAAAAGACAGATAGCGACATTAACCTGTGATTTACGTCGTCTTTACGGTCTGCATGATTCATCAACCCCATTAATGCTGGCAGATCGTCGGGACGAAAGATGCGACCTAATACAAGACATCCATTTTCCATCATCAGCAAGTTCAACATGCATCTGTAATCTGTAAAAGTATACTACCAGTCTATAATTGGGTGACTTGGAACATCATGATCTTTGTTCTCGCATCCCGTCATGTGGGCTAATAATTTAGATACACAAAGGGTGTAATCAGAAACTGCGCATTAGCTAAAAGTATGTTATAACGTATTTTCAAACAGTCCTTCAAGGGACAGGTCGCATATGGCAGCTGTCAGACAGTACTTATTGACTTTGACTCAGGCTGAGCTCAAGTTTACCGCATGGCGCCACTTTCAGCTAGACAAATTATGAGACTATTTTCTATTCCCCTTGAGGAATTTGCGACTGTAGGCGAACATGAGTTATCTATGTACTCTACAAAACACGAAGGGCGCGTACATCAGAAAGGTTCGGTGTCTTGACGTTGGACACAGGGATCGGGTGCAGGCGACTCGGTAATCCATTCTGGGGCCTGTAACCTAAGTTGATATACTTCACCACAGCTATAGCAGTTCTTCTTGGGTCATTTGACATTTTCATCATCATTATCACTACCTGCATCCGTTTTGGTCGTGAGCTTTGGGTAATTCTCGTGAGACCAATATGTCCCGAGCAATTCTGTCGCAAATTGCTTGCAGCGACGTTGGTCCAATTTCCGAGCTATGGCTGCTTCTAAAGTACTGAACCTATCGTTACACAGCTGTAACGGAAATCATACAAATTCTGCGCGCTGGAAGGCATTGCTTAACGACTATCATTTCACATCCATACATTCGTAGTTTCTTTTTTTTAAATCAAAATCCAGAACACGTAGAAAAATATCAAATTCTTTCAGAAGACTGTATGATCTACATCATAAAGTAAACATGGGCGATATTATCATTTCCAACATAAGCAAGCGTCTTTGCTAAACTGATGCTAAGTAAAATGAGTATCATTCAACATGTATCGTGCACAATACATGAATTATGTGGTAGCCAACAGTGAATCACATCAAATGTTGGCTATGAATGGATATGTCTGGTGAGATATATGCAAAGTAGTCATCACCATTCATCATCAGTACTTTGTCCTTCGGGGAAGCTTTGTGAACATATATCTTATAAAAAAAATATACTAGTAGTGCCAGAAAAGTAATCCTCGGAGTAAAATTTACAACTACTTGGTAACATCAATCAATGGATTATCGAGATTTCCTTCGCTTTCACAACAACGTAATTCAAATCCACGACCTTACAGTCTACATGTATGTATGAAAAATGTTCTTTCTAAAGTGAACTTGCAATGAGAACGCGAATCTAAGATCATAATAAGACGATTGTAATCATGTACCAGAATTAGCAACTTCATTACCTGATCGATAATTGTTGAATGAAGTGTAGACTTCTAAAATGTGGTAACAGATTTTATACATTTCTGTATGAGACTGAATGAACTGTAGATATTTTGACTCATATCACGATGGTCAGATTTGGGCCCAAAAGTCCCACTCCGCTACTATGGAGATCGAATCCCCCGAACCCTCGAATCTTGTTCGAATGACGTCATTCGAATAGAGCGGGCGTTCGATCTGGGGTTACCCGCGGTCATTTACAGTAAAGCCGCTACAACCGGCTACTTCAAGCCCTTTTTTACTTGGGAACCACGGAACAGGAAAAATCCACCTTTCCACAAATATGAACCGTTTTCAAAACATAACATCTATGCCGTGATTTTATTGCGGATATGTAACATGTAACGAAGCTACTGCCGTCATCGTGGGTGACCTTGAAGGTCAGAATTCTTGTTGACGCTGTTATCAAATCCTTGTCCCCATATCCAAGTGGCACAGCATGCGTGCAAACATGGTATTTTAACCATTCCCAAAAATCGCTCAAATTACCTCATTGAGGCCTTGTTTGGAAGAGGAACGATTTCCGCAGATTTCTGTCTTAGGGATTTTTTAAATATGGCCGCGATTATGAATTATCGGTATTTAAAGTTAAAACACTGCGTTTTTAGCTCATCTTTTGACTGTAAGTCGAGTTTTAGTTAAAAAATAAAAAAATCCTAAGACAGCAAGTTTAAATTTACTGTAATATTTCAAAAAATCCAAAAATCTAACCTTATTTTTAATTTTCGGGGCCTCTTAAAATCAGTTGTTTGGTTGTCGTGAACCCTTTTTGAAATCCGAAATTGATCTCATTTGGAAGCAAATGTACACAAAGCGGAGCAAAGGCAGTTCAAGAATAACATTTGAGGTAACCAAAATCACTTATTACATTTTATTTTGACGAGTATTTACTCTCCAATTACTTTTGTTTATTTTCACATTTTACCCGTTGCCCCCGGGCCGGCCTGGGACTCCCGCGCGGCCACGTTCGAACACGTTCTGTAACCCGATACCTCCCTAGTAATGCGACTTTTAGCCTAGCAACCGACCGCCGTGCATTTAATTGATATGATTTAAATTTTGTAAAGTCTGACACTAATTCAGTCTTTTTGACTGCTATGTCAGATTGTGTTGACTTTCTAATAAATAAACTAATCATCATCATTTGTTTTTTAGAACCTCGTCATTTAACCTTTTGTTTATTTAGAACATACTTTAGAACATTGAATGTTTTTGTTTATTTAGAACTTATTTCTTGTTCCGTAAATTTCCTCTACATTTGTACTGATGAAAGGTACCGGATGGTACCTGAAACGTTTACGTATTGAAATTTCAATTCATCCAGTGCGAAAAGATTCAACGGCTTTATCACTTTAATCATCATCATCATAATCTCTCTATCGATCATAATTGATACAGCTGCATAGACATATTTTACACAAGCAAGGTCTGTTCAAGGACTAGGCCATTATGCTCTTTCTTGTTGCTAAACTCGCGCGGATATCCAGGAGTATTGTATCCTTCTCCGGGGATCGTAAAAATCCGTGCGTTTGTCATGCTGAGAGAATTATATCAGACGAGTAAAATTGAAAACCCACAGCCAGTGGGTATTCAGTATTCCTGTCAAGAAACCAGACAAATCCTCCGAAATGGAAAAGTTTGCGCGGTACACTGATGAAATTACTCCAAGAACGTACAACAAGGAAATACCATTACCTAGAAGTGGAGCGGCCCGTTATTGCCAACATCAGTGGCGGCTGCGCCTGCATTGATTTGCAATGACACATAGTTTGTGTCGATTGGATGCCATATCGATTTGCATTTAGTTGAAACCCGGTAGGGAAGAAGTCTGTTAGCTTTGATCGTTGCATCGCAGGATAGTATAATATCATCAAGGTATGATTTCAGGGCTCAGCGCTGTATAGAAATCAAGTTTAACAAACCGAGGAAAGAGACATCAATGCTGACAGAATAACTTACTATACCAGTTAGTATAGATTAGATTACCATATCGATATACATACATACATGCGATGGTTTAAGTGACATACAGAAACATCCTCTTAAAGATACCGCCATCTACATACTATGGCCGGAAATGCAGACTGTCTTCCGAAAGAAAACAACATTCCAGAATAACTCGGATTTCTAATAATCGACGCTCCCTGTGGTACGAAATATGTCAGTCATAAGAAAACATTGAAATGTTGGTGATAGCTAGTGATTTGATAGACCATTTGCATGTAGACTTGAAGGTAAAGGCACCCAATGCAGTTTTCAGGGCTTGGAAACCTGATTTTTAAAGCCAATATTCTAGTCATTCATCTACGTAGTTAGTTGAAACCACACTGTCCCAGTATGTATACTGACCCTCATGGAGCAAATATTCCAAAAAGTCTGACGAAAAATGGCAACTGAACGGGCCCTGAGCTAATTTAAACTTTTAGGGTACCACCTTAAAAATAATGGACTAATGTTCTAGCTTGTTTCCGTAGCTTTAAATGCCCAAAGTATGAAATGCTGATTAAAAATGTGCCAGTGCTAATGTGAAGCAGTATGTGTCACTATCACAAAGATTGCCTTATTTAGAATATTTCCAGTTTTGCTGCCCCGAAATCGCATCGGATGCCTAGACATTTATTATTATACACGTAGTACGTACAGCTACCATTGCGCTTGTTTCGCTGGTCTTATCATCCATTATATAAACATGGCTGGGTGCATGGTTACAGGAACTTGACTCTGTTGAGATATTTGTAGGGAAATGCGTTATGGGAAAAACAGATGTACCATATATTTTCCTCTTTGAATTGTACTATCTGTCTTTGTAGCCAAAAGATTTGCGCACAGATGTTATGATATTCCCATCAGCGATTTTAACTTTAAAACGACTGGCTGCATACACATCTACTCCCGGATTAAGTGTAACTGCTTTCATGTCCTTATACCATATTATATTGATATCTGTTAGGCACATACGTGTAGTAATGGTGACGCTGTCGTAGAAGCAGCCCATCAATTGTTGAGGTTCCCAACACTAGCGATAAGCACTGGGAGAGAGTGACAAGGTAATATTTACATCAACACTCATTATATTGTATGAATCGTATCAAAATGTGTAGAAATTGCCAAAGACATTGATTTACATAACCAGATAACGAGCTCAAATTCGATCCATTATCTTAAAAACTTCAGTTTTTAGAAAATATAAACCACTTTGGTTTCAACCAAACACCAGGTTTGTGGAAGATAAATGGCATTCTTGATACGATAATACATAGTGTTAGTCAATGCTTCCTAACAAGACAATTGTAGCGTCTGCAGGCATCAGTAGGACTGTGTTAAAGAGATATCGCGTGACATGTGACTGTTAACGCTATCATATCCCAGACCCAAATATCAATACATTGTCTCGCCTCAATGGGTTTCCACCGTGCTACAAAACACCAAAATCTGACAGGGTTATTGATTCATCCATTCTGTGGATGCAGTAAACAGAATCCCCATTGCAAAATCAACATTGGCCACGCCAATAGATCGGCATCGCTGCTGACTCTCTCAAGCTGGGTGGATATTTTGAAATCCAGGTGTTGTGTTACGATAAGGTGGTTTTTATCCCTACATCTCTCCCACATTTAGTTTTTGCAGTGTCGTTAGGAGTGACAATGTCCCTATCGACACGGACACATGTAGATCGTATCATACCAGATGGTCCCGCATGAATGGGTGATCGAAAATCAACACAGCTGGGAGTTGCTGCAACATTTTGTTTGAACAACATAGATGGAACGGATGATAGGCATTTTACAGACATTGGTATTACAAGGCAAATGTTCCGTTCCAGTGAATCCTGAGTTCTGGCCGTTTCAACAACTGGGCGTCACACACGACTAAATGATTTTAAAATTAGCTGGAGGTCATGACCAAAAATATACACCAAAATGACTTGCTTACATAGAATTGTGCTGAAATAGATACACAATCCAACGCCTTTCAAGAATTACAGTGTTACAGAATTAATCCCTAACTTTAGATTGCTTACTCTTTACTTGCTTACAAATTGACAAAATGGATACTTATGTAGTAGTTGTGTGGTTCGTCCATAGGCATCGCCTTTCCCATGGAGACGTATTGTTAAATGACAAAACAAGAAAATAGATAAATAAAACACATCAACAAAAATTACTTTTCATTTCAGAAAGCGAATGATACTGGCTTTCAATTTCAAGAGAAAACATTAACTGCTTGAACACACAGACCATTCGCCAGCAGCTAGCTTCGGTGATTTCGCAAGTCTGCCTACATTTCTATTGATTACCTGTGCTACGATTGGATGAAGTAATTCTGTATCCGTTTCTCAGAGCCCAAGGACACGGTGAAAGCAATTCGATAAGTCCACTCAACCGTGTCACCAGCAAACCGTAACTTCATAAAATTCTCATTACTCATTGACGTAGAAGCTGTCAGACCTCCTGCAAAGACCTACAGCGTGGAAGAGATGAAAGGCGAAAGCAAACGTGGCCAGAAGCTTTGACAAAGATGCTGCTGAAGGGTTAGATAGATATTTCATGGTAAAAATTCAGGTTACTTGACAAGAACCATAAATACCAACGGTCAGGAGATTATAGCGGAGCTAAAGTACATTATAGTTTATGGCCAGATTGCCAGATGTTTTATATCCACTTTGAGGTTTCCGTTGCTCTATGATATCTAATAACCTGGTCATGGATTTCCATGTAGCGTGACCAAATCCACCTGGTCTTGCTCCGCATGGTCAAATTGACGTGTCCAGGACCCTCAGTCAAAGATGAACTGATAAAGAGATCAAGGCCAACTCGTCACAACGCTTGAAAACAAGGAACGTAATCGAAGATATTGAGCCAAGATTTCTTTTGGATAATTTTGTTCATCACAGTTACAGATCTGTTAGATCAATGTTCCCGTCAAACCGTGGGATTATCCGACAAATTGCTGACGACGAACCCATTAAAGATAGACATGGGCCATTACGGTTGTTACTTTGTGGAGTAGAAATGAGGTTTTTGACCCTGCTTTGCCCTTGAATCTTACTGCAGCTTTACGTTCCTGTGCAGTATCTTGGCATGTGTTTCGTTGATTTTTCAAAAGTCTTTGATTTATCTGCAAATGGTAGTAATCAGTATTAGTGCTAATAAAGTAGAAATGAGTTTTTTGACCCTGCTATGCCCTTGAATCTTACTGCAGCTTAACGTTCCAGTGTAGTATCTTGGCATGTGTTTGGTTGATTTTTTAAAAGCCTTTGATTTATCTGCAAATGGTAGTAATCAGTATTAGTTCTATTTAATATCTTACAAATGAGATAAAATTTTATACTTTTGTGTTTCATACAATTCATTGTCACCAGCAAACTGACGATCAAAGGATATTTGAAGTCATGTAGGTTCTCATGTAGTCGATACTAACCTGAAAATCACACGTTACTTTTTCCCCAAAGGGCGCGGCTGTCTGCCTGTTGCAGGTCGATCCGTTGAGAAACCTGCATTCGATATAGAGCCCTTGACAATAATAAGCTGCCACAACGGAAGCGTATCCAATACCGGTGCAATGATAGGGGCGAACAATTGGTTCGGGCCCAGTTGTCAAGCCCGGGGTTGCGGTACCAGGCCACGTATCAGATACGTTGAGGCGATGGACTCGGTGCCGGCGGGTACATACAGTCCATGATAGTCAGTGGCCCCATTGTACTAATAAATTCATTATAATATCTGGCACTTGCTTTGGCCATACATGGATATTCAAGAGATGGATTTGAATGAGCCTTTGGAAAAGATGTTGTGGTTCCTAGAATCCTGTTTCCCGACCGATTCTAGAAAAAACTGCCGACCCTAACCTTTTTTTTTTCTGTGTGGACCCCTGCAAGGGACGCTTTGTTTTACCTAATCGACCTGTTCTTGCTCCATGATCTAAAAACCTGAGTGATGAAACGCTGTATAATTAGTTTTCCAACATTTACTTTGAAAATATGACTCTTCATGCAAGTTTTACTGTTAGACCACTAGAGAAGTAAAAGAAAAGATAACCGCTACCTACAGAACCTACTTTTAATTTAGGACTTAAACAGAAAACACAGCATTTTCTAGGCCTTGGTGGACGCACCCACCCTTATAATATCGTAAAATAACAAGCCAAGATGCCAGCCAGAATTAACTCCTTCAGCATAAAATCAATCAACTCCTTGAAAGGTTTGTCTCGATTTTTACTTTAGTCAAGCAAAAACAGATACAAAATTTCCATTCCAAATGTCACGCTTCGGTCAGTCGTTTCCGGGAATACTGACTAATCAGTGAAAAATTGGGGACTCCGTTTAGGTAAGTCATTAAGTCATATATTGAATGAAAAAGCTACATTGATATAAACTGCCTACACCGTTCAGCCGCAGCCAATTTCAGACTGAACGTTTTTCTTCATTAGGTGGTGAAAGTGGAAAGTGGTATAAAATAATAGCCTTCAAGCTCGAACAGTATGACTGTATGTCAATCCAGACAGAGTATCAACAGCATTCTGAAGTTTGTTATTTCATTTATTTGCTTGAAAGTTTAACTTAAAAGTATCCAATGCAATTTTAGGGTGGCAAAACTGGAATTTCGATTTCAAATGCAATTTTCTGGTAAATGTTTTAGTGTAGTAAGTCGAATTAACCCTATTCTATGCACAGCATACTCATATCTGTGAGGCAGAAATTCGATGTCCCTGACGAAAAACAGTTGTTTGTTTTATATCGTAGCTAGTAGAGGCTGGTTCTTGTTACTTATGGGTGGTACTCCCATGGGCCCAGAACAAAGAGACGCCTCCCATAGCTAGCTCTATTTGAAACACTTTAAGTATGAAATAATGGTTATAATGTGCTACGAGATGGCAGTTAAATGTCAATATCAAACATATTTTCACATCTTTTTGCCGCGGATGCCTTTAAGACAAGAGAGCTAAGCTACGGTGAAGTCGTCCTAACGATATGTTACAGTCGAAACAACATTTCCTGTTATCAGGCTGCAGCATGTCTCCCGAAGATGCTTTTTTGTGACATTTGAAGCTGTTACACAGCTAAAAGGGTCCTTTTGCCTAATCCCCCGTGCCGTGAAAATGTATCTATATATTGATCCATTCCTACCATCTTGAACGTTACGCTAGTAGGATTTCCAGTTTGTTGATGCTATCGTTGCACTGAGTTATATTGACTCAAAATTTCCAGTAAGATGTCTGATCCCGCTCTGACAATGCAGTACGTTCTCTACGTCCAGCAACAGGTAATTTTTGTCTGTCACTGAAGTAAGGCCACACCGTCTTAATTTTATGGATGACATCCGCGCACGCATTGATTTTCGCCTGCTCTCAAAAAAAAAAAAAAAGATCATGTCCACCGAGGCTCTGGCCTGGCTCTAGACCTGTGTAGTCCATGTTAGTTAGCGACAATACGGAGCCGGCCACCCAGGCTACCGAATCTTCACGTCAAGAACTCACGTACAGTGCCGATTCATAAATTCCGCAAAAAGCCAGCATGTGCCGGCTTGTCGGATACGTCGCTAAGTACTGCCACAAATTCACAATACCAGCAATTCCTGTGGTTTAGTAGCATTTTTATGTTTGGCCGGAATTTTTTTACATTCGCCCGCGCGCACTGGTTTGGGGGTCTTCAGAGGATGTTATCCATAAAATTAAGACGGTGTGGCCTAAACGTTTATCGTGAATGTTGTAGTGGCCAAGTCGGTAGAGAGTTGCATTTGGTACGTCGTGAGTTCGATCCCCGACCGATTCATAGCAAATACTTACAAAATGGTACATACTGCATTGAAAATATCTTTCGAGCGCTCAGCATTTGGGGAAGAGTATATGGAACACACACCACTACCAGTGGACTAGCCCCCCGCTGTAGTGATTGCACTACTGTGTGGCCCACAGGCTATTGAACCTTCCCATATACACACGTTGTGCTGAAGGGGCTTTCTCTAAACTAACTGATATGAAAGAAAACGCACCGTATTATATAATGGCTTCTCCAACAATACGTCTTTTCATCAAGTGTATTAGCGACTTAGTACTGTATGTCGATCTCTTGGCGCTCGCAAGAAATGACCCATTTAATGGGCTCCACCGGTGATATGAAAAGGTTTCTGAAAATTGATCTACCATCTACCACCATTTGCATGTAGATGAAAAGTAGTCCGTTTTTCTACAGGAAAACGTTAAATTTTGGTTTTTACGTCGACATTAGGCCACACCGACTTAATTTTATGGATGACATCCGCGCGCGCATTGATTTTCGCCTGTCGCCCTAAAAAAAACACGTCCACCGAGGCTCTGGCCTGGCTCTAGGCCTGGATAGTCCATGGTAGTTCGCGACAATACGGAGCCAAGCACCCAGGTTATCGAATTCGAAGCTCCACGACTCAAGAACTCAGGACATACATACGTACAGTACCGGTTCATAAATTCCGCAAAAAGTCAGCATGTACCGGCTTGTCGTGTACGTCGCTAAGTACTGCCGCGGATTCACAATACCAGCTTTGTATTCCTGTGGTTTAGTAGCATTTTTTTTTGGCCGGAATTTTTTTTTTATTCGCCCGCGCGCACTAGTTTAAATTTGGGTGTCTTCAGAGAATGTCATCCATAAAATTAAATCGGTATGGCCTTAGGTCCAAATATAATGGGTTTACAATTTTACTCCGGTGCGTTATGCAATTCCGTTTGAATAAGCCGTCTGATGGCTTAAATATTACAAATGTCCCAAGTGTGCTCCTCTTCAGCTGATGGGTTTCTAAATCTAATTTCTCTGTAGCCACTGAAGCAAATGTTATCTAAAAACTCATCAAATCTCCCTCAATCTCTTTCAGAACAAAAAAAAAAGATTAAGCATTTCCAGTTAGGCCACACCGATTTAATTTTATGGATGACATCCTCTGAAGACACCCAAACTAGTGCGCGCGGGCGAATAAAAAAAATTCCGGCCAAAAAAATGCTACTGAACCACAGGAATAAAAGCTGGTATTGTGAATCCGCGGCAGTACTTAGCGACGTACACGACAAGCCGGCACATGCTGACTTTTTGCGGAATTTATGAACCGGTACTGTAGGTATGTATGTCCTGAATTCGATAACCTGGGTGCTTGGCTCCGTATTGTCGCGAACTACCATGGACTATCCAGGCCTAGAGCCAGGCCAGAGCCTCGGTGGACGTGTTTTTTTTAAGGGCGACAGGCGAAAATCAATGCGCGCGCGAATGTCATCCATGAAATTAAGTCGGTGTGGCCTAACATCTTTTACGGGAGACTCCACTGAGAGACTCTGCTGTGAAGTACTCTAGAAGTACTTGTAATTCCTCCCAGATTGTTCTAGCCTTGAAATGTGGATCGATTTTTTAATCCAATCGACACGGGAGCTAAGTACTAATGTGAAAACAGCCGACACTGATACGGCAATAACGTCCCGTCACTCTGCTGGTAATGACATTTCTGTCGCTTATTGAGTAATTCAATCAGTCGAATTTGCAAACAGTGGAAGCTCCACGGAATCAGCATATGGTAACGGGGACATTATTTGTTTACTTCTTTTGCTGCGTAACACTAGTCCTTTTACAGCGTTGCAACTATATACTTGCTACTCTTTATACCTTTGCTGGCCTACCTACTTTTTTGGCTGGAAGAAGTTTGTCAGTGCCTTATGCTCCAACAATATAGTATGAAATCAAGAAAAACTTTATTGCACGACAATTGCACATAGTACAATGTGACACCCAGGTCTGACTAGTTTACAGTCTAAGTACATAGCAGCAGTACAGAAGAGGGCGTGCAGAGTAATCCTTGGTAGGTGGTAGAAGTTATGACAGAGCAATAGAGCAACTATCACTCACACCTTTGTATTTGAGACGCCGTAACCTCTCTGTGAACTTTGTAATGTCTATAGCTAGTTGGGCCAATGGCTGTCTCTTAAACGTGAAAGCCTACATGGCAGAGATCTGACATCTTTACGCAGTTCAGCTGCATAACGTCAAGGTTTAAGAATCGTGTTTTACCTTTTATTGTCGAGTTGCTGAACCATTGATGATGAATTTTAGTATCATGTAAGGCTGCAATGACTTGTGTGTTGAAAATAATAAATAAACCAGTTCGTCACCATGTATGGCAACAACAATTTATCAAAGTAAATAAACATTCTCTAAACATCTTCACGCGCTGAGCAAATATGACACCACACTTGATAAGTACGTTACTCAAGAGTTACTGGTTTATCAAATTAAACGTTATCTATTTTCCGGTATTCAAGTTTGCGAAATTCACGTTATCAATACCAACGGACTTGAGAAAAAATGACGGCCAAACTGAGCAGCTCGGGGGACTTTCGATTTGCTGTCAGTTTATTGAGCTAATGAAAGATTGATTGCCAATATCTTCGGTCTAAGCTTCCTGGAGTGACCTTGCTTGACTAAAATACACAAGAGCCCGTCACATTGTTCTGAGACCAATTTATGACCATGATGATATATAGACTGTGCCTGTGCGCCATTGCAAGCTGCTAAGGGTAAATGTTTCATTCATTAAGTCGTTCTCTGAAATTTCTAATGGGTCTGAATCAACTGATTCAGTAGTGCACAACGATAATTTTTCTGTAAAATTATTTAAAATGATAGAAAAACTCCTTCAACTAGTATTTTTATTCAAATGTGTTTTTTTCCTTGGGCTGCACGATGTTCTCTTCTCCTACGTGTTCAGATTTAGGCCAGGGAAGTACCCACTGTCATGGGACTGCCAAAACTTTAGTTGACAAGATTAGGGAAGGGACAGACGTAGTGCTAACGCTGACGTTTTTATAAGCAAGATGAATGACCAGGCCGCATGTCCCCCTGTTAAAAGATCCACAATCCAGCACAACTACCCATCCGTATCCCCGGGTATCCATCAAATTGTCACAGCTGGATCTTAGGACCATCCTTAAGACTCTAAGCCAGGATAAGCGTAAGTCTCTGTAATTGCAAGGTGAGAACGATTTATCATACGTGGATCTGGAACCGGGATGAATTAGAGCACTCTCTACGGATTAAAGTTGCGACGTTATACCTTTGGGAGCAGCCCTACATCTGGGTGTCAGCGACAGTGAAGATTCAATTAGGAACGATCACGTACCGTGTGTCTGTCGCAAATGTCACTCTAGAGACTTCCTATACTTCACACTCCCTCCGTCTTGTGAGAATATTGGTACAACAAAAGCTAGCTTTATTAGAGGCATGCCCGTAGCCAGGAGAGATTCGGAAGTACCCCCCCCACCCACCCACATAAGCTCAACTTTATATATTTTTTTTTCTTTTTTTTCAACCTTTATTTCACCTTGAACATGTACAGTACTATTGTGTATCAGTACAACTCTTCGGCCTAACCCTTTTTTCAAGAGGTCAAGGGGAGGTAGGTCAGGGGTCTTTGGAAATTCTTCCGTTCAGTTACAATTACAGTCGTATAATTACAATATAAATATTATACAAAGTATACAAAAACCAAACACTATCTCGGTTCGTATAACTCATCAGTATCAAGGATCCAAATTTCAGTTCACAACTTTAGTCATTCTAATTTCTAATATCTAAAGGTCCAAAGTTTTTATTTAAAAAGCGGGGTGATTTTTACCACCAGAGGGGATGGAATCCTAGAAAAATTGCTTCCTTTGAAATTCCTCCTTTCAAATCCTAGAAAAAAACTTTTTCCTTTGAAATCCTCTCAAAAACATAGGAAATGCCATTTCAGAAGGTTCAATTTTCAAAATTTTCCGGGGGGGATGCCGTTCCCCCTTAGGAAGCCTTCGACACTCGCCTCGCGCCTACGACGCTCGCTGGTCCCCCAGACAGTGGGAAGAACCCCCCAAACAGAATCCTGGCTACGGTCATGCCATACTTCAATGGACCAGGCACTCTGGTTTGCATCCCCCGTTGCTAGATAGTATATTACATTATTTTGGGACAAGACAAATTGAAGCATGTTATAGTCTGTTACAGAGAATTCTTTTTCATAATACCCATTAAGTCTAGATGAGTCAGGTGTGTCTTTGACCGTGTATGTACGTTTTGGCAACGTATCAAAAGACATTATCATACAGTCATTGCTTTACCACATAACAAAACACTTGACATTTAAGCTGGATTATTGTAAGTTTGAAAAAGTCCATGCGTATGCCCATTATATCATTTTGCATTGGCGCCTACTGAATCTACAGAACTCCAGGATGCTACATTAGGCTTAGGTTTGAAGGTGTAACTGTCGTAGGTGCCTGCCAAAGCGGCCTGCAAATAGTTTCGAAATGTCTCAATCGAAGGTGTTAAACGACCATCTGCTTTGAAGTTCACACGTACATTTCAAACTAAAAAAAGAAGCCAAACCCAGTAGTTTCTCACTAGTAGTTTCTCAGTAGTTATCCGTAGTTGTTTGTGTAATAATTGTTTTTTTATATATCAAATGTTTCTTCTGTTCCTGTAATTGCCAGGAATAACCGACCTTGGCCGATCAATGGCTTTTGAGTAACGGACAACGATTTTGATTTGTTCTCTACGGTTTTGTTTGTCTCTAAGTAATCTCATGTATTTATTTTGTATAATTTGTTACCTGCGTTATTTATGTTTTACATACAATTCTCTGTTACTTCTGTTTAAGTATTAACTTATGTTTTATTATTTCTGTAAACTGGGCCCCACTGAAAATCAACTTGTCAAAGCTGAGTTGGGCTACGCAGGTATGTTAAAATGAAATAAATTAATAAATAAAACAGGTCATATATTTTGATTTCATGTTGACCAATGTGGCACAAACTGAACAACAACACTAATTGTAACAATGAAAATAACAAATACTATAGCATACGATAGCACAGAAGTAAAAAAAAAAACTTGATAATACGTCATTAGAAATACTAGCAAAGGTATGCATGGGTATCTAAATGGGTATCTAAATGAATTTATGTGCCAAAGAGCGACTATCTCAAGACAAATAAACAAGCGAAAGAATAGGGAATCAGAAAGTGGTAAGAAAACAAAAACGATCAATTTCCTATTGTCTTAAATTCAGTGACATAGATGAGCTTTGGCACGGAGGGTTTGTTACTACAGGAAGATTTTTACAATCGGATACAGAAGCGCCATCATAACTCAAAGGTTAGAACTCCCATAAAAGTTGTATCCTCGGAAATTGAGTTTTCAACAAGGCTGACAGGTATTAGGTGCAATCCATACCCCTAGGACTGCCGACTTGTTCTTTGTAGATAATAGTGAAAAATACCGCAATCGTTGCCTTCAAGGTTCGCCTAAGGCGGTAAATGATAGTAACCTCCAGTCGCTAGAAGTGCCTAAATCGCTATCTTGGCTGTATATACTTTGATTTAGTGGACGAATGCAACCAAACTCCTATCGACTATCGTTTGAATGGGCCAAATGTTCAATTTGCATTAAGATATATTTTCCAGACTTAAAACTTGGAATTAGTATCCCCTGGAAAAGAAAGGGTGACCGAAACGTTTTCTTTAATATTATATGAGAGGCATTTATAAAGACTTCAGTGAATGGAAAGTATATAGCTTTAACAACTAGCGTGTTGGCACAGATACAAAAACAGTGGTATAGAGTCATCTTCCTTCATTAGCATACTTAACGCTATTATGCTTCATTTGTTCAAAGTTTAAACAGTGTATTTCAATGCCTCTTTTACCTGTACATGGTGCTATGAAGAGTTTGTTGGTGTCTGTACTATCATTGTATTGTTGCCTTAATTTGATATTGTATTTTTATTGTTTGTATATGAATAATTTACCTAGTAGTGATTACCTAGTTTTATCAATTATCTTTAAAGTTAGCGTTTTTGTTTCACTTGTATAGGTTCTCCATACTTCTTAGATCATTAATTTCTGTGTTCCTTGGACCTGTTTTCCCGGCCAGTTGCATTTATGGCAGATGTTACACTAACATTACACTCTGTTAGAGTTGCATTTTAGTATAGTTAGTGTGTCTACCCTTGATGTTTATTCTCTGCCATACATTGTAGCAGTTACGGCTGTTGAGTAATAAAGTTGATTTCATTCATTTGTTGATTTGTATCAAGGCTAAAATGATATAAAATTAATATTTCTCATGTAATTATTCTGCGGCTTTACATATTCCTTTAATACATAATCAGTTAGCATTGACACTGACTTTGAAGGAAGTTGACCTTTATGAGCTCCTGAGGTCGAAAACTGCCAATCATATTAAGATTTTCTGCACGAATCTTATTTTGAAACATGTTCTGGATCTTTCATAGACTAACATCTCCACCCTACCGTTCTTAAACAGGAGACCATTTGCTCTTGTACAGGGCTGTTGAGAAGGTCATCCCCAGAACATGCCCCTGGTGTGTAGACTTGATCAGGCGTAAAATTACGCCTGGCAGAATACCCTCTGGTTGGCTTGTACGCCCAGGGATACGGTGGTGGCACTGGAAAGCAATATCCGGCGGATTGCGTACGGTTTCTGACTGACAACTCAGTCACGCCATGAGATACCTCACCTGTTATGCCATGTTATGTTCGGTTTAGCAAACATCTAGGTCACTTGATCCAGATAAATGCCCGTTCAGTGAAAGAGTTATTGCTTATATTGTCGAATCATGCCATCATTCATCATTTTTCCTTTGAAAGAGGTTGGTATAGTGTTTTCTCATGTGTAATGCATCACGAGCCTGGAGCTAAAGATGATCGAACGAGCTCGCAATATGTTATCCATCTTTGATGCATTTTACAAGCAACATGATCGTGGCTTAGGGATGGCCCGGAGAACAGGTCGCTTAACACAGTACAAGGGTTAATGGCCGGGGTCTACATATAAGCGTCTTCTAGCAAGTAACAGATTGAGATATGTTATGTTAACTCTGCCGGGGTACATACGCTAAGATATAGGGGTTATAACAGGGGTCAATGAGGGTTCGAAAGATATGAAGCGGTCGGACAAAGAGTTGGACATTATTCAGAACTGATTATTTAGCACATTTATCTAGTTGGTATTTGTAAAAGAGGGCAAGAGCCGAGTTAAGAGAAAAAGCGGTGCTAGTACATTTTTTTGTATTGTTAACCCACTAATTATCATATATTAGTAAACAAATGAGCTGGGGAGTGTTAACTTATTTCTGTTCTAGTAAGAGAATTACTTTTACTTCGCTGTTGTGAAAAAAATGAGTTAACACCCCTCTAACTCATTCAAAGACAAATCAAACTATTCTACTCAGGAAATTACGGACGTTTCGAGTGACATGAGATTGAGTTTATTAAGATCCACATTTAGCATACATGCACATGGCAGTAGCTATTATTGCTGTGGTCCAATCTAACACACAATACAACATATACAAAATATGAAATAAAATATATTAATAATAGAAATAATGTAGCACACAAAGCGAAATAATGTAGCACACAACATTGTGAAATAAGCGAAATAATGTAACAAACACATTCGTCACTCTACTACTTCAGCTTCACTGAATGAACTAAAAGAATAAGTCGACACTGATTACATGTAAAGGAACTGGAAAAAAACAGTGGAACATGACAAACGCTTAAGAATTGGGTATTGTTACCCCTATATAGACATTAATGTTAGCTAAATAGCTTGGGGACAACAAGCAAATGGCAGCAACAGGGTAACACTTCATACACACGTTAATTCCTTGTCCCCTATGAGTTACCAAATACTTAAAGTGCTTTCCAAACCCTCGGGGCCACAGCTGCCACAAAATACATGTTAAAACCGGAAGACATATTAGCACCCTTCTGGAACAAAGGTTATGTAACTATTGTAATTTTAATAGAGGACGAATGCCATTTTGGTATAGAATGTAGAATATGTAAATCAAAGACAGATATAAGCTGTATAGGTTTGTACACAACAAACAAACAAACAAACAAACAAACAAATAAATAAATAAATACGCTAAAATAAATCTAATTTCCCTATTTCATACACTTATATAATACCCACTGTAAAAATGCATATTTCTAATGCAACTAGATAAACCGTCCATAGAAAAACATCTGTTTGATCACTACTATAAAGTGTACTTTAACAGAAATGCGAGGAGAAGCTAAATTCATCTATTGAAGTTTTATTTTTTTACAGGATCTTTTTTTTATTGACACAACAAAAAAGTACAGGGACTTTTGTATGGTCTTCTACAACTAAAGATCTAGCAAAGCTAAATACAAGTGTGGATAACGTCATCTTACGTACAGAGTATATGTGTGATGTAACAATATGGAGATGTCGGACGTAGAGTTGCGATTACACACGAGATGATTTTCGGGCAGTTCATTTATGTGAAGACTTGCGTTGATGATTGTGGAAGAAGATACAAATTTCTGATAAATCAAGTATTATAGGCTGTTGTCTCAAGGTTAGGTCGACATTGAGGTGTAACTTTGCCTTCTATAATATGCTATGAGTGCCAAAATTGAAATTATTTAATATCCAGTACTATTCCACAAAATCCATATACATCTATCATCCACGCTACAAACACAGTAGTCCACTCAGAGCTATCATTGGTTTCCAACATGATAATTTTTCTTCTTTCAGAATTCAGCAGACAAGAACCGTCAAGCATTTATCACACTTAGCTTTGGCATCGCGTATGCTCTCAACAAAGAGTTGAAATATTGTGTTTGGCGATTCAGAACTATTCCTGTTTTTAATGTGTAATCATGTAGATATTATATATAATATAGCCCCTGATCAAAGGTTCTGTCTATTTTGTCCAAAGCATATAGAAAATGAATTTCACTTTGTTATGGAAGGTACCAAATATGATGTTATACGTAACAAGCTATTTATATTTCTCGTATCAAGTATAACAGATTTCAAGAGTCTCGATGTTGGAGACAGATTTGAATATAAATTATCTTTACATGTAATGGTCCCCACAACGCAAAAATAGGTAGATATATAAAGGACTGCTTAATGATATTAGAAAAAATACCGAAACTTGTGATTAGCCCACTCGATTGTAACACTTCATCAAATAATTGTGCTAGCCCTTATTGTTTGAGTAATTAAGATATGTTAGGTTTTATTCGACATTAGATATTATTCAACACATTTAATTATTGTTTGTTACTCTCTTTATGTAGTTTGCCATACATTGTACCATGTGCAATTGTTGTGCAATAAAGTTCTATATATTGGTTAGGTTGCAATGTGTTGGGTGTGTATTTAGATATCATCGTGCTTGGAATGCTAAATATGATCAGAGAAAGTATTCCTACAGTACTTTTGTCACCTGATATTTATGTAAGTAATTACACGTACATGTATTGTGTACACAATGCTTGAAGCCAAACATGGATACCAAGAACATTGTGAAAGATTAAGTAGGGTATTTGATACCCTACTTGATCTACCTACGTTCCTGCTATCTATATCTACATAACCGTAATCTTAAATATGGTACGAGAAAGATGACAGTATATATATCACAATAATTATTAACAATATTGGCTCTTGTATAATCATTTTTGTACCATGTCATAATGTTTCATATTTTGTGAAGTTTTGGCGTGTGTATTTTTATTGTTATTTTGTGTTTGAATTCTAAAACAAAACGTTTTTAAAGAAAGTATCTGCTAAAATACCCTTTGGTGTAACACCAGCTTCGGTGTAAATTATGGACACCACGTGTTGCCACAAAGTATCTTTGAATCTGTTATATCCAACAGTGAATTAATGTATTGGTTTACTCTAACTGGTGAATTTAACATATTGTCAAACTCTAATTCACAGATGCGTGAATCTGTGGAAAAGCTATCTAGGGAAATTGCTATGACCAGCAAAATTTGTTAACACCATCTGGAATCTACCAATTCGACAATGATAATCCAAAGTGGAACGCAAATTTGGGTTGCAGCGCTATCTATAAACATGTTACTCGCGTCTCTAACACAATATCCGATATCTATAACGGCTACTATAACACACTTTGGAATTACACACCAGTTTTAATGGAAAGTACATCGTAATATCGGTGGCGTCTGCCATCATATATGTCGATTCTCTGATTCAATTTCTAAGGCATATTGCAACGCTAACTACATTGTGCAGAGGTAGAATGGACCGTAATGCAATCAGTCGATCCTTGGATCTGAGAATTGCACATACGTGCATTAAAACCGGCTTATTCGGAACTTCTTTTCTGGTTGTCACATTCGATAGACGCCCGAGTACGTGACTGAGCTAACGATGGTCTCATCAAGCCAAGCGTGTTACGATGGGGAGAGGACCGCGGGTCAGTGTGGTAAGGTCCTTGATTGGACTGTTGGCCCGTAATTGTAGCTCATGAATTAAACAACGTTGGTGTTATTCTTTTTTATTCCAACATGTAATCACCAGACGTGGTGCCGGCACACTCAAGTTTTATCAACTTATATTAATGCCGCCACCAACACAGGGGACAAATACATGACAGGACAACACTCATTTTCACCTGAGCGAAGTGAGGAAAGTCGTGTAAAGTGCCTTTTCCAAGGGCACAAGATCGGTGGCATGTCAGGACTCGAACCCGGGACCTCTAGGTTCCGAGTCGCGCACTCTGCCGCTACGCCACACGACCCCACCCAACGTTGGTGTTAGAACACACTGAGACGCTTTGTTACTATCTGCGGGTCGCTATTTGGCCAGGTCAGGACAAGTTTTGACGGGTCATTTTATTGGCCCACGTCTAGGCAATATCCCTCAATATTTTACAGCAATATAACTGTTATCATTATTGCTGTAAAAGAGCTACATATATCGGCTACATATAGCGACGAGAAGCAGAACTCCAGTCAGAAGCTCTGAGGAAGGTGTCTGATGGAAACCGAAGAGTAAGCAAGTTGAGAGAATTTTTGATTTGTGCAAAAAGAAAATCCTTATATCCTATGTTCTGCCAACCCTATTAAACTATTTTCGAATGTAATATTTTGTCTTGTCTTCTCTTATCTATCACCAGGCCAAGCTCTTTGTAATAGGCACGGGCCAGTTGGGCTGCCCTGGCTGTGTCTGTTAAACAGCTAAACCAATAAATAAATATTTGCAGTTTAATCTACCGTTAGGTTCTCTTATTCGTACGAACACCTGCATTTCATAAAAAGTATGATACAAAGCTGCATGTTGATTGTTCTAGTTAATTGGGACGGGGTCATCATTATGTGGTAGAATGAGAGAATTGAACTTCATAGACTGATAACATTGATGTTTCCCTCGATGTATATACCGAAGTGATGCAGACTAATTCGCATTTCTAATGAGATTAGACATACCTCTGATCCTTAATATGTCTGTTCTTATGTTCTTATAGAGAATCAGGGAGAAGTTGAATTTACTTTTTAGGCTACAGTACTAGTTTAATCATGCATACATGTTTATACAATCTACTGTATTTCTTTGTACAGGTCTTCATTCACTCATTCGTTATTTTCATAAAAGAAGCTCTGTAACAAAGCAAAACGAAAACAGTATGAACGCAATGCTGAAAACAAGGACGTTTTAGCCTGAAAGCATCAGACTTCAACACCATAGGCATAGCACACAATGACAACTAATGACATTCTAATCTATTCCACCCCGGCTGCCCACAAATTGTGTAATTCAATTTCCTTGCCTAGTCTGCAGGTCCGACCTGCGGATTCACAACACCTACGGTGATCCATCAACGCTTGTCATGCGTAAAAACCATGGAGACTGAATTACGACTGACCTTAATCTCTCAAGAGACCATGCTAAAGGATCTGACAGAGACCTTACCCCGCCCCTCGATCGTTTACAAGGCTGTAATGTATGTGGATAAGAGGTAAATCTATGTTCCGGTGTTTGATAATCGTGATGGTAACACACACAGCGGCAACACAAGGCAATACACTATAATCCTCGTACTATAAGCTCCATCTGTTCTTACATTTACAACTGTCTTAAGAAGCGAGAAGAAGCAGAACCTGTACATATGTAGTTTTACTATAGATATATATTTAGTCTACCATCGCTATTTACCATGACCTGTACCTAGTTTGCAATGAGCAAAAGTGTACAATAAAGATATTTCTATTTTTATTGTTACTATTTTGCGCGAAGATCATTAAGAATTCCGTGAAGACTTCTAGCAACCATCCGAATCTATGAATGTGTGTGTACTTAACTAGAGTAAGCCTTTCGCGCCATGACTGAGGTTTGTATTTCTCATTCAGAGAAGAATTATTCTGTCAGTCACTCCTATTTCACGCCATTTTTAGTGGGTTCCGAGGGAAACAATAGGCTGAAGAATCTAACTTGGAAATTATGACAGACAAAGCTGTTCAAAACGTATCAGTTTGGTGTGTTTATTGTACTATTGCAGGGGCAGTTTGCCAGACAGTGGCATCAATAAGCTACAACTTTGGGCGAAACATTGAAGCAACCAACATGAAACAATGGTTACTGATTGACAGAGATTTTGAGAAGCAACGCAACTTAAAAATATCCTCTTGTTGTTTTCACTGTAAAATTTTATCAATTGCAAAGGTATTTTGCCAGACATTGGCACCAATAAGCTACAAAACGACACCTTTGGGCGAAATATTGAAGAAACCAACCCGATTAATGATTGAAAGAAATTATGAGAAGCAACGCAACTTAAAAAATATCCTCTTGCTGTTTTTATTGTAATATCTTATCTATTGCGAAGGTAGTTTGCCAGACAGCGGCGCCAATAAGCTACAAAAACGACACCATTAGGGCGAAACGTTCAAACAACCAATCAGAAACTACGATAAAGAATGATTGACAGCTAAACAGAGTCAGCATTTCGCGCCATGTGTTGTCAGACAGTCTGTCGGTGTGTGCCAACGTAAAGGGTAAAATCTGAAGCACGCGTTGTAATTATGTGAGGCAAAGCAACTTAAAAAATAAAATACTGTGTTTTTATTATAATTAAATAATTTGACAGCTTATGTATAAACGACAGGAACATAACAACTTGTCACAAATCTTTGTTGTAATTGCTCTATACACTATATTTATGAACAGTCAACAGTCATTATGGAGTCTTTGGTTAGGCCACAGCAAGTAATTTTTATGGATGACATCAACGCGTGCATTAGCTTTTGCCTGATTTTTGAAAGAAAAAAAAAGAAATTATGTTGCCTTCTGACAGTGGTCAACATGCCGAAAATGGGCAAAGATGTCTGCTGCCATGCCGGAAGGTTGATGGCAGATAACTATGAAGAGAGGAGACAAGAAAAGACTCTGAATTGATGTTTTGTTTCTTACTTTGATGCAGATGGAGAGTCAAAACCATTTGTGCAATGATTGAGTCAAAATTTTTAATTGTAGGAACCTTGTTTTTTTTCGGCCCGCCTTGTTTTTTTCGCCCACTCGCATTAGATTTGGAGTCTGCGGAGGATGTCATCCATAAAATTTACTTGCTGTGGCCTTATTTCTAACAAACATTAGACTATGGTCTACTCGTCCATCATTTGCTCCATGTGGAAATACAGCATTTCCCTAGATGACGGAGTCAGCGAATTCGTCATTCAGTCTCTTTATTCTTCAAACGCAGATCAAATTTTCACGTGCTGTGCCACCTATCTTCCAAGTATACTGCGGTCTGAAAATTTTGCCTCCGGCTACTGTTTTGTATACATATAGCTCCATTGTTAACAAGTACGCGCAGAAAACTAGAGTTATAAATGAGCTCCTTTTTGCAAACGGCTTCCCCGGACGTTTTAAACCACGGGGTTTGGGACTTGCCTGCTTTTAGCATTTGCTTGTAATATTAAACGTCAAACCTCATAGTTTTGCGTTTCCATCACTTCATTGTCCTGGTAAAATGGGGCCCTATATGTTTTTCTGCCACTGGATGAAGGAATAATGCGTGTGGTCATGACACGGGGAATATCGCCCCACGACCTAGAATATATAACATATTGTACATTATATAGACATGAAACAGATTCCCTCTACACCTATGTAAAATATAAGGTACCCAGCTGTAGACTTATAGATAAAACAGAAAAAAAATCATATTCCTGATGCAACTTGACAAACCATGTATCCTTAGCTCCACATGTTCGTACATCTTTAAGTTAAGTGAAAAAAGCTATGTAAAGTGCTTTTTCCCAAGGGCACAAGATCAATGGCATGGCGGGATTCGAACTCGGGCCATCTTGGTCCTGTAGCGTGCACTCTGTCGTTCCTACACTCCCCCACACTCCGTCACAAATCAAGCACAGCCTGCTGGCTTTGCCAAACGGCTTTCTATCTAAGTATGGAAACGTTTGTGTCCGCGGTGAGGTTAACGCTGCCAGACAACCTCCAGACCCCGGCGTTTAGAACGTCCAGTCCTTTATTTCACTCCTTATCATTCTTTGACGTCGAAGGTCTATAATCTCCAAGCAGATCTTTGCTAGCTGCAAGAAAGCATCAAATTGTTAACCATTTTCTACAGTACATTTAGTTACTGTAGAAAAGGTCCAAGTACAAAAGAAAACGTTCCTAGAATCCTAAAAATACGTCAAAAATAAGCCAAAGCCTTATCGTCTTTTTGGAGAGTAGACAATGTTGGAAGGGTGGGGAAATTTTGGCAACTGTTCGAAATAATCTGTTTCTGTTGGTCTCATACTAAAGACACTGACTAATAAAATGTGTTCATTGGTCAATACTTACATAATCTCTCATGTACAGGTAGCTTTTTATAGCGGCCCCATTCTATCTCTAGTGGGTGTGCACTTATTTTAACCATATATAGTGGATTGCTTTTTTTTCTATTCGTCCTGGCATGAAGTGCATATATGTACGTGTGGTTATGTTGTAAATGAAGCATCAGAGTCCAGACATACAATTGTATTTTACACATATGCCGCAATACAGCAGATGGTTCGCATTGATATTCATTTCCATTTTGGTTATTAATTCAAACGAGCGATGGTAAGACAAAATAGAATTTGTAATTTAGTGTCAGTATTTTACTGCACAAGAAAACCTATTCAGAAGGCATGATTAAAAACGCTCATGCCATATTGTGCAGAGATATTGGTAACACAGGTGGCAATCTGGGCGGAACATCCTACATACATACATTAAAGTTTAATTGAGTCGTGTCGTAAAACCCGTCAAAAGGAGACAGCGAATGAAATTGCTCGTAGTTACAAGTGAATCACGTCGGAGTGCTGCCCACGAAATCACCAATTGCAGTCTCATCACCAATTTATACACTGTCCCTTCCACATGGATGCTCACAATAGTAGTATCAGTCTTTGTTCCATTTTGGATTGACTCCGGCCTTTGTGAAGTATGTATATGCCACAGTTTAACGGCTATATGGCTAGGAAAGAAACAGGTACTTGAGGGCAGAAAGAAATGCAAAAGTTTTCGTACTAAATAACAGCTAAATAACAATGAGCTTCAAACTGACTTAGGCTACACCAATTTAATTTCTTGGTTAACGGATTCGCCCGCTTCATTTTTTTCTGATTTGCAAATAAAAAATAAAATTCAGAATCAACTGCAAAATGCTCATATTTTGCCATGGACAGTTGAAAACAGTCCTTTTGTTCCTAGTTGTTACAGTTATTCCATCTTTCAATGCAATGGTATCATGAAAAGTTCAAACTTCATTGCTTAAATTTTGAACCAGCCTGGTGTGTTGATTTAATGGCTCCTATCGTACCATTTTGGGCCATAATAGGATGCCTAGGCCTGTTTTCGTTTGTATTTTTTTTGTCGCCCGCCCGCTCCATTATTTTTCTAGAAAAATCCATTAACCAAGAAATTAAATTGGTGTGGCCTTAGTTTCTTTTTATTATTTATAATCGTGCAGTAAATAACTCTCCTTGAAGTAAAGATCAAAAGAGGGACAAAGAGAGAGAAAAAGAAAGAGCACTTCCACCACCCAACAACGTTCGCAGAAACCTGCAGTCAATGAGATTGTTACGGCCGCTGTGGTTTATGGGCACTCCAAGTGATTTAATAGATGGGAGCCGAACTAAATGGCTTTGTAGCTAGCGTCTCTGGTTTTATCTAGTACGTTGTGTCGTTGTTTCGTTCAGGAATGCTGAATCTGCACCAGCACATTATGAACCATTATGGAAAATATCTCTCTTCTTCTGTATGATATCGTTATACGGAAAGCCATAACGAGAAGTATTTTATGAAACAGTATCAGGGACAATAAACTACATGTTTTTCATCAACCCAACAAGTCGTTGTGGTTTCATTGATCAGTCTAACACAGAGAAACAGCGTCACTTGACGACTTCCAAACCAACTTCATCAATATCTTCTTAATCTAGTTAATATGTCATATGTCAAGAATTGTATCTGTTATTCTGCTGTTGATATTAAGGCACGCCTTATAGACTACGGCCTTGTTCATATGAAACCACCCGAACCGCGATTCGGGTAACTCGCATTCCTCACATCTGGTCCATCTGCTATACATTCCTTTCAAATCGTGCCCGATGACGATTCTCCGAAACTGCATTCATTGTTATTTCGTGAAAACACGCAAGGTATATATATATATA
>NW_017802824.1:596431-630026 GCF_001625305.1 Branchiostoma belcheri
ATATAAATAGAGAAATATCACTCCGTAATCCATGACCAGGTGAAAATCGCGATGCGGGAAAACCGATTCGAAACCACCTCTCGAAGTGGTTTGGGATCGAGGCGCTTTCAATGTGATTTGGAGCGTTCAGATGGGGCCACTTGAAACCGGCTTTGGGGGAAACCACATGTAAAGCGCCTTCACTGACTTCATATGAACAGGGCCTAAGTCTTTCCGAGGCACCAAAATGTTGCCAGCTGTAGGTATGTACTGCAAATAGGACATACTGTGTACTTTTACCAATGCTCTTGGCTTGGCTTCGCTGACGAAGATCCAGGGGCCTTTTCCACTTCTGGTACAGGCTTGCTGATAACTCGTGTACCAACTAATATATGTTGAATATCCCGTATGCTTAAAAATATCAAGCTCAAGACTCCGCACACTGTCGAGATATGCAAAGAATATTCACCTTGTTATTGATTGTTGTTTTATTGCCATCGGGTATCAAACGGCCATTTCGGATATCGTAATATATAACTGTACAGTACGTGTGTATGGTGTTTTTCCCTTGGTCGGGACACCTACATACATTTTCTTGCCTTCATTTTTTGCTGTATATTCCAATGTCATCTTCGGAGATGCATTAGCAAAGTGTGTCACGTTCAAATGCTGATGGAGAAGGAGAATGATGTCACTGATATGAACGTAAATGTCAAGAAAGACCGCCGTCACATCCATCTACTGCCACTGCTGGCAGATAGCGCACTCTCTTCGGCCATTCCGACGCAAAGCAATTTCTCCACATCCGCGTGAGATTCACATGGGGGCAAATGCTCGTGCCAAATAGAGAACAAAAACGCTCGCCTCTTGCAGTGAGGATTTTACTTGCACCACGAGGAAGAAAGATGTGCGAGTTCCAAAGGATGTCTAGCGAAGCTTATGAACATCAGGGGTATCGTAGGAAACTTTGAGCCCGGCTTGCGCTACGGGTTATCAGTTGGAGACAAATGAGAGAATGATGCGGGTTCTTGTCTATGTATCTTGTGCTGGCCTTTTCATCCCGGCCCTGCCATGAAGGGAGCTACCTGTTGGCATTTCCAACTCTTCACGGAAGATGGCCAGGAGATTGGAAATAAGCTGGCGATGAAAGGACACTAAACGGATGTCACGGGAAGCTGCAACTTCAGTGCACCGGTCAGAAAAAGCGAATTGATTGCTCACTCTAAGGATTCAGGACGCAGCCTTATGGCCACTTTTATCATCGATCGGAATGCTAAGGCTGTACTGAATAACAGGTTGCAACGTGTTGTGTGATCCTGAATATTCCATCCTTCTTAAAAAAGATGTTGAATACAGTTTCTTTTATATATAGGCGGAATACCTATAATACAGGCAAGCGTTGGAGTTCATGTCATTGTTTCAGATCATCTATGGTGAAAACATATGTTGCAATGGTTTTCTAGATTGTGAATATCTTGATTCCGTGAGCGGCACTATATTCCAGCCTACACCGAGAGCACAGATCACATGCTCCGTTTCACCCTTCAATTAGATAGAGGGGAATAATAACGTGAAAACCAAGTGGGGTGCGTTCATTCAGCTGTGTAATGGCGCCCACCGACAAACAAGGATTCCGCTTTTAGTATCATTCATTATCTCAAGGCGCCAGTTGATCATACGAGATACCAGAGAATAACGCAACCGCGGGTGCTGAAAAAACAGACATGTGAAAGTGATGGAGGAATTAAACATTAAGTCCATGCTTGGACTCGAATGGCATCGTGTGGCGTAATGGTCAGATTGTTCGGTTCGGAACCAATAGGTCTTGGGTTCGATCCCCTGCTGATATTCCCTATGTCGCGCCCTTGGAGAAGGCACTTCACACGACTCCCCTTTCTGTACGTCGGAGTGACGCCCACTGTGTCTCTAGGCTAATCGTTGATACTGTGTCCAAACACTGGTGCCATGAGGACACAGACGGATTTGGTATCGCCAATATGTTAATATCTGCACGCTAGTTTACCACAAAGAACCGTACAATATTTTTTCGACCGGAATTAAAATGTTAACCTGTTAATCAAACTTCTTCGTACAGAGCACACATGTGTGAGTGACAGATGTTATCACGTGGCATTGCCATTAACGGGCGAGTTACGTTCGATACTCGTCAAGATAATTGAACACAACTCAAGCTCTTCATCAATATGCGAAAACACGTTTGCCAAGGATCACTCATCATTCAGCAGATGCCACTGGCTATTCTTGCACACCGATACCCGCCATGCAACGCGCCCATCCACTGGGTGGGTGTGCTAAAATGTACCTACAGGCAATAAACAATGATGCAATCTTCCGGTCCTCATCCAACCGGAGCAGTCTTTGCTCCATTGACTCTGCGGATATAAATATAGCGGTTAGCTCGCTGTGAACTCTGTAGTCTGGAGAATACCGCGTGGGTAAGCAACATCTGCTCCGTACCGGCATGAGTGGGGGATGCTAAGGCTTAAGCACCACCATGGATTGTGCAAGTGTTGCACCGCTGCCCTGGCTGGTTTTGACTCTACTGTCCACCGTCAGCGCTGCCTTATACCGCACACGACCGGAGTCCACCGAGGTATTGGTAAACCAGACTGTTACCCTGTACTGTGCTTTTAACGGCCTGGCGCCTTCAGATGTAGTCAACTGGTACTGGTACAACCCCGAAGCGGACGACAAACTGTACCACATTTCTGCCAGAGGCCGAGTTGCCTCCGAGTTCTCCCGACATTCTATCGTGGGGAGTTCACGGCGGGGTGAGTACAACCTGAGGATACGTGATGTCCAGCCTGGCGATGAGGGGAACTACCGGTGTAGCGTCTTCACAGTACGGGACGCCGGCGATGCCAGGCTCACTGTTGTCGGTTAGTCAAACAGTCTTTTTCTGGTCCTTTCTCAATTTATTGGTAAAGCACTATCTTAGCTAGATTTGAAGTTTCCAGTAGGCACATATAAAGATGCGCTACCAATACACTGTGCAGATCGTGGTTGTTGTATGGAAGCCCAAATGACTTCAATACCCAATATCGGTCTTTGAAGTCTGGAATTTATTTGCGGCAGCTGGTATGTTCATCAGCACAATTCAATCAATTTTTGCGATGTCGTATTTTACATTCAGTTCATAAGAAAGTGTCCACATATTGGATAGTGGCAGAAAATATGGGTACAAGGAATCGACCGCCTCTTCGCTTGGTAAGGAAGGAGAACCACGCGACTAATGGACTAGCAGGTCTGTCAGACGTGACGCTATCTCCTCCGGTTGCCGTTCCGGCTGTTAGCTGGGCGGCTGCTATGATGTCCTTTACCCACATCTAAGTCATTCCGTTACCTTTGGCATACAGACCTTACAACATTGCCCTTGCTCGGAGGTCAGATGCTCGGGTTTCGAGGATTAAGTGGAACCCTGAGCCTAATGCCATCGGTCAAAACGGCCAACGTACCTTACCCCTGATACAAGCCATTCTGGCATCACTAGGATGATTTTGATAATGGAAGAATTTTGATTTTGATAATGTAGTATGAGCCGTAAGAATTGATGTCTGTTTTAAGGTTAAGTGCAGTTTAGTAGGAATTATGTGTACGTGTATAGTTTTGAATGGGAGAATTTGCCACACTTATCGACAGAATTGTATTATCAATTTTACTCCCTGCTGAATAATATTAAAATGATACTACGGTAACGCTTTACGACGTTGGAGGCCATTGCCATATTCACATCAGCACAGTACATTTATTAATGCCATAATTTATAGTCATATAAAGTCACATATTCAATTCATGACGGCAAACTGTTGTTTTTTTTTTTGTTTCAAAACAACAGCTTTAATACATTGGTCACTAGTTTCAGTTAAGATATTCACTGCCATTGTGCACGCCTCCAATGATAGAAATATCATGATGTCTAAAAGGAAAGAATGCATCCCTTGGTACCCTGTTTCCCTAGACTGCTAACGACAGAAGGTGGCAAGCTGCAGATTTAGACAGCATTAACATGGATGAACGATGTAGTCTCAGGCGACAAATAGACCTATAGATCTTAATCCTTACAGTATAATGTACAGGAGCTGGTCCAGACGCCATGAAGGTCAGTATCCGGAGCAGAAGAGGTCGAATATTCCAGAACTGTGATTAGGGCATTGCAATGATCTTTGGTATCTAGATATAATTTTAATTATTGAGTAGTGCAATCTAAATTCCAATACTTAAATTCACCGTGTGATTGAACAATGCATGAAGTAAACGTTGCTGACCACATAGTGAAAGCGTTCAGCAGCAGAAAGAGGTCATATATCAATATACAAACATATATACCTAGGACCTGTGTGTATGTGGTAGTCATTCTATCTTATCGACCAGTTCTACTTGGTAGGATTATCTTTTCATTCATGATGTATTTCCGACATTATGCTGTTTTGTTTGGACTTGTATGTGGTGTATCGACTGTAATATAACAAGCAAGTACATCTACAAGGCACGGACGCCCCAAATGTGCGCAGGGTGTACGATATTGTCACTTGGGATATTGTTTTTTTGGCAAACTTAGCTCGCCAGGTCTCCATGCCGCCAACGGATGAGTAATATCAGTGAGATAGAGAAGTCCAATATCGACAACCGCAGCCAATAGCCGCCTTGGGTCCTGCGCTTCCTCACGTCTTTGTCAGTACATCCGTATAGAAGCTTTATTCTAATCTCCAACAGATCTTTTGGTGGCTGCAACACGGCATCAAACTGGCAGGCAATATCCATGTTTTCTAATGTCTTTGTCAGTACATCCGTATACAAGCTTTATCATAACCTCCAAGCAGATATTTTTGTAGCTGCAAGCCAGTATCGCAAGCCAGTATCCAATTGGCAAGGCAGTATCCAATTGGAAAGACAGTATCCAATTGGCAAGACAGTATCCAATTGGCAAGACAGTATCCAATTGGCAAGACAGTATCAAACTGCCAAGGCAATATCCATGTTTCTCTTGTATTTGTCAGTACAACCGTATACAAGTTTTATATAATGAGCAGATCTTTTTGTAGCTGCGAGCCAGTATCCAATTAGCAAGACAGTATCAAACTGCCAAGGCAATATCCATGTTTTCTCTTGTCTTTGTCAGTACATCCGTATGCAAACTTTATATAATCTCCAAGCAGACCTTTTGGTGGCTGCACGACGGTATCCAATTTTCAAGGCAGCATCAAATTATTAGAGCAGTAACCATTTGCCACCTGTAACCTGTAAAAAAAGATATCAGTACAAAAAAGAAAGCCCAATAAAAACGCCTAAAACACGTCAAACAATAAGCCAAAGCCTAATCCTCTGCCTGAAGAGTAAGATTTACATACAATGCGGTTCCTAATCGCAGGTCGGCGGAAAAAATAAAACACGGGAGCTGGTATGCAAATGAAGCACACTTACCCTTCGATAGCATCGCGCGGTCTCGTCGTTCCATATCGCGGAGAGTTATGGCACTGTCAATGATAGTGATAAAGCAGTATTGTTAAAATTGCGCCGTAATCGATGCCTGGGGGACATGATCGTAAATTTCATCAGATCTTAACTTGATATTGTCCGTAAGATGAATTGTTTTACCAATTTTCATCTACACGAGGGGATGTGTTGATCAATCTTTATCTAATGCAGTTACGGACAAGGCCAAAATATTAACTCTCAAACTCTCAACACCATAGATACTCTCTACGTATTATAATTGCATGGAATCGCGGTGTTTTGTAAAACAAATGCCATTCAAGCTTTATGAGGCATGTTCCTCACGAACGCTCTTTAAATTTCTGATGAGCATCTAAGAAAGGACTTCCTGACATTTATTGATGTCTGGATTTATATTTCCAGTAGTGTTATTATCTAGAACGCGCTCACGGACGGTAAATTTTTTATACCCTCAATGTTCTCTCCACAGAGAGGGTCCCAGAGACGCTTAATCCTTATGGGGAAGGAATAATGGTAAAGGAAGATGACCATGCTTAGAAGATAGCCGAATGCAAATTCAAAGGTCACCATGAGATGCATCCTTTGTATTGTGAATATATCATTTTGGATCTCTTGGTACATTTGCTGACACATTTCAATGACTAATGCATTAGAGATACAAACTCTCTCGTTACAACCCGCATCTACGATCCTCTCTTCCATTACCAATGCCATTATACGCACTCCTCGGAAGACATGTCCTTTGTTGTCTGCCTTTTCCTCAGTTTTTAAGCGGAAATACATTATTTATGAACATTTCCAAGTCGCAAAAAATATTTTCTTGTTATAACTACATTTGAAACTTGAAGTAACTCTTTATTTGAATGCATCAAGATAAACTTTTTAGATACTTTGTATCTAGATGATAGAGTAATCCGTCCTTGGTTTCGGCATACAATGAGGCACACAATGAGCATTGACGGATGAGATTCAAATTCAGCAGTCCATTAAGGTCTGGCGTGGAGCAAATAGAACTGCAAATAACACCCATCTCAGGCCTGAACATCGTAAAGCCATGATATTGACCTCTTCAATAGAAAAATGCAGGATCTCTCATTTCTCAACTAAGAATCTTGCATCTTGATCAGAAGCATAACTCCTGACGTCAAGGTTCTTGTTCCAATACAAATACCTTATCCTTGCAAAATACTGGGTTGCCTAAGGCCGTTATCTACCTTGAGTCATGTGAGTACGGGGTCGATAGGACACCCGTAGTCGCTGCCTACTGAGCTTAGGAACTTCATCATGGGGTTTAAGAGATGCTCCCGGACGAGGCCTACTCTGCGGTGATGTATTACATCCCCAATTGTAACTTCATTATTCTGCATGGCTTCCTGCCTACAGGGCACGCTTCCAAATGAAGGTCTCCCGGGACGTGCACATCGACTTCTTATGAGAAGGATCGCAGGCCTCCACTCAAATCAATAGTCAATAGTTCATACTATTTTCCCCACATTATATAAGCACACAGAAGCATTCAAAGAACATGTATAATAAAACAAAGTTTATTGCAAATACATGCACCAGAGCTGATATAAAGTACGAACGACATGAATGAAAAACAAAATACAATAAGAGACTAAGTCCAACGTTGTACTACATTTTGCAACGTACGGTGTACTATTTGTTGGGTTTGACTTATTTTGAGGCATTGGAAGGCGAATGAATTCACCCCCCCCCCTTCTTCTATGATATGTGTTGTTTAGTACTAAATTGTTTTCTAATGGTAAGGGATAGTTGGAAAGTGGGGTTGTACTTAACAACCACAAGGTGTACTAATTCTTCAGTCCGTTATGCCCGTCAGATCTGTGTAACTGTACGAGTCAGTCATTTAAAGATATTCTTCGTGGAAATCAGTATGCACGGCTATGAAACAACCTAATGGGATACTTTTACTTAAAGGAAGTAACCTGCAGACGTAACTTAATCAGACAGCGTGTCGAATTCCCAAGGTTACCATTTGAGCGCCCTAAAGCGAACTAGAAATTTAATCATCTTCACTCAGAAACTTCGCGGAGACTCATTTGTAATAAATGCTTGCAAATTGGTCCGCGATAGAATATTCAGCACACATACACCCACCCACACTCACTCCCTTCCGCACTTACATAACGTATTTTTGGCAACTCGCGTACTTTCGTGTTTACTTAAAGCCCCTGTCGCACGTAGCCGAATATGGTCTCCCAAATACTACCGTGGTTATGGTTAGATCGTGAGAAAGGTCGTCTGTGGTTGGCTGGTGTATGGAAAGGTTGGCTGTTGTTCCGCTGCGCCAACCAATGTTTCAACATGTTTAAAACACTTTTGGAAAGGGGTAGGTCGGCTGATGGTTGGCTGTTGTTCTGGAGCAGGTCAGCAGTGTTAGGGGGTCAAATTTTACTAAAATTCAACTCAAATTCGATTCGATACGTATAGAGAGGCAGACGTTGCCTAAATCTGGTCAGATTGCTCCCTTGCTTCAGAAAACCTTGGTTGGTTGGTGGTTGGGGGAAGGTTCTGAATGTGTGACAGGGACCTTACGGCAATGGGTATCAAGAACAGGTTACACTTTACAATTTAGAACACTTGTTGCTATCTCCAGTAGTTTCGGATAACTAACCTAGAAACAGGTTAAATGAAACTATGTTTCAAAGACACTAAATAATGGATTTTTTAAAAAGTTGAGAATTGCGTTCGAATGGTGGGTGTGCAATCTGTCTTCAAGATTGATCGGTTCTCTTCCTTATCAGTCTTCATACAGTTTCCTGACTTGCTTTGCTACTTTCCATTTGCAGTGGGATGTTCTATTTCTTCCCAGATCACTAACTGATGGATATGATAATCTCTATCTAACAGGTGGTTCGTATTCGTAAGACACAGGACGTCGAACTCAAATACTAATATTCTTTATATTGAATGAAAGACCTTTATTGTACATTTGTGCTCTTAACAAGCTAAGTACAGGTCATGAATAGACAAGGAGAAAGATACAGCAATTGCACATAAACTATACATACTAATGCGATCTACTATTAACATGTTCAACTTCTTCTCGCTTCTTGACGCAGTTAAAATATGTACGAGCATATAGAACCAATAATACATGATTTGTCAAGTTTCATAAGAAATCTGAATTTTTCTACTTCATTTACATGTCCAAAGCTGGGGGAACTTATCCATTATATAAGAATAAAGGGAATCTCTTTCATTACTATATAACGTACAATCGCCTACAAAATGATAATATTGACTCGACAAAAGTGTATATGGTCTACTACAACTAAGATCGAACAAAGCTAAATACATGTATGAATCAAAAATCCTAATTACGAAATATAGAATCGGTTAATCTTGTTACACTTTGCAAAATGGGGTATTATCAGGCCCAATCAAAGCTTAATAAGATATCTTTTAACGAGGGCTCATCTTCAAACCACAATAACATGAGTTCAATAAAGGGTTCTGCTACGGATGGGTGAGCGTCGTAATTTTTAATAACTACAACATGTTACATGGCGAGGCATTTTCCTGGGCTGGTGGGGATAACATCGCCGTCTCCCTGGTGGTTTAGACACGGGAAGGTATTAATCCCACCAGTACTTATCGGTAATAATCATCTGCTGTGTACCCTGGGGTAGCTAAGATCCGGAACTATCAATAATGTTGTATACGGAAGGAGGAGAATGACGGAATACAAACTAATAACTTCCTGTTTAAAGTCGTCAACTAACAAGACAGCGCGGCTACAGAAGCTGGCACGAGAAGAAGGCTGGTTTGTTGAAGATAGACAGCTAAAGGAAGCAGGATTCAGAAAACATATGCAATGCTTTTATGAGTTCCATGACCTCATACCTTCGCCAAATGTTAAACTTTATGACTGGCTTTTTTGTTCATCGATTATACAAATAAGATACCTATTTGCATGAGTTATATCAGTTGATCATATTTTCCATCCAATTCCAGCCTTATCTTGTCAAAGATGACAATTCTAGCTCTGGTAGTCCATCGGTTGCGATGATGGCCATTCTAGCATTTCCTCATAAATTTTGCAAATGATTTTAATAAGTTACGTTTACTGAATTTCACCTTCACTTAACTTTCAAATATCTTAAGTATGATATTCGCAGCAGTTATAACTATGGAATGGAGCTTTTTCAAATTTCATGATGCCCTTGATAATCTAGGTTTTCATGAGCATTTGACTTCAATGACATTCACAGCTATCATTTGTAATGATGCCATAACTTTTGCAAAGCCCCTGACTTAGATACGTATGTCAGCAGCTGAGATTCCAGCTGTGTTATTGCATGTATTTAGAGCGGTATTAAATACCCCGCCATGTTGATCCTCACGGTTGAGTCTTTAGGCGCAGAAGTCATGAATATGCCTCACAGGCGGTCCTGCACCAGGGGCTGTTGATGGATCACCACGGCGCTACATAAAAACGAAAGGTAAGAAAGAACTGAAAGAACGACAATGTACGTGCACATTCGTAGGTACCCACTTTACTGTCAGGGGTTTTCCCTTTTTTGTAATTTACAAGTAAGGGCATGTTGATTTTATTATATGGATGGCATCCTCTGGGAACCCCAAAACTGATCCGAGCGTGCGAATAAAAGTTTGGCTAAAAAATTGTTTTCATTATGAAATCTACGTGGTTTTGAAGGTTGAACGAATGACACGAGTATGGTTTGGCAAATAATCTAGTCTTCAAATTCATTTCTTTACATTTTCGTCTTTTACGTTTGATTTTGGCATTCTACGACATTGGTGACGTTTCCAATGTTTTTTTTGTATTTATTTCACCAGTAGTAACACTCAGGTACCTGTTTTTCAGGCAATGCTGAGTATACAAATGACGAAAAACGAACTATACAATAATAATAAGAAGAACTTACGATGGGCTACCAGAGAGAGAGAGAGATGATTCAGAACGACATGATAAAAATTAACTTACACAAATCTTGCAAACAATGTTCCCCACTTTCTTCGGCAAAAAAATATACATTTAAATAAAGGTCTGAAAAGGTAGTACATGTATTTGGATTCCCTGCAATTTTAGATAAAATTTTGGAAAGATGTTTTTCCTTGTACTAGGGGTACAAGATGGTAAAAAATATTAGCTACTGTTGAGTTGGTTTGTTGCAATATGTTAGTTGTGTTGGATTTTTGTCACGCTAAAATCGTAATAAATGCCTTTGAATACTAGATCAGACTTATAAATTACCCCCCCCCCCGTGCTTTTGCCTCTGTTACACGTGTATGCCATACCTCCACTGTACAAGCGAGTAAGATGTTCAGATAAAGACGGATCAATAATTTCTCGGGAGGAAGGGCACACTTGGGCGACATGGCTCACCGAGATTCATTTTCTACATATTTTGGTACCCATCGGCTGTTCCCGAGGGACTGCAACATTTGCCTCTTTGCTCATAAATCAAACATAATGAGACAAAATCCTTCGGTTGGCCCTGTAGACAGTGTCTCTGCTCGGCCAATTAGCCCTGGTTCTGCAACATGGCGCAGTTGACTGTGTTCACGTAAAAGTTAGTGAGAGGGAGCCAGCGTCTACCAGCCTTCGGGAGGCTGATGGAAAGAGTAGAATCTGGCCAAATAGAGAGATACATATATGTAACATGACAAACTTCGGTTGCGAAAAACTGTACTCTCTAGCTGAAAAACTTAATATTTGGTCAATTTCTACTTTTTAAACCGCCTCCCGAAGTCTGATAGAGGCTAGAAGAGGTCGAAGGCCACTGTGTCTTGCCCTTGGGACTACGGAATAGGCATACAGGAACACGAAGGCTCTTTCCAATGACTCAATGAGGCAAGTTGCCAGAATCGAAAGAAACGGGGGGATCGTTCCAAACTTTAGAGGATAATGAATTTGGTGTGAGTTGACAAATTGCTTCAGCCAAATCAATCTCTATCTATTTGACTTCTGATGCGAACCCTCGGTCAATACATGAAAAAATAAAGTAGCAATAAAATCATCTCCTATCTCATATGCATGGAGAATAAATAGACTAATTTGTCTTCAACAATTTTGCCTTCTTGAAACGACCGAAATAATAGAATCCCAATAATGTATAAATACGTAGGAAGACAAAAAGACCTTTTTATGGTTGGCCGTTACGATGTTCATTTCTTCAAATTAACAAGATGTATTCGCGTGATATCATTCTAGACTAGACTGTCTGCATCCTATACTGCTGATCCTCGTACCTTCTGGTCGTATCGACTCCCATTGATGCAAGATAAAAGTCACCTTGCTTCTCATTTGCTAAAACACTGGGTTACAATGTTGACAAAACAGCATGTAAAAAAGCCAGACTAACTGACGACTAATACAGGCAATATGATTGATGCACAATTGTATCTTCGAGAAATATTAGATATTTGCATTGCACGTCGTTCTAAAATACCCACTTGCCAAATGAATTGCTTTGGGGGGCCCTTTGCCATTTTACTCCGTTCCATGTAATAGACAGTGATTGATATGCCTGTCTGGGGTTATAATATTCGGCTGGTAGAAGATGATCAGGGATAATGGTAACAAATGCTTTCTATCCCGCTATTGCGTCCACAGATGGTCCCTGGTAATACATGTATGGCATTGGCTCAACTATCAAAGGTGCAGTACCTTAAAACCTTGCCAAAAATCATTGCGGTTTTCCAAGCAATTTCGCTGAGTACCCAGCATGTAAAAAGAACTGGTACATTTGTTAAAGGGTACGTCCACTTTTCTTGCATCACAAATACATCATTACCAGTCGGCTCAGGAAGTATGGCGAATGAAAGTAATGACAGTGATCCCTAGACCGGGCAGAAGGAACAATCAATTCTCTCCTGCAGCTATCCCCTGATAATGGGCTTGATGCTCAGGACTGGCATGATAAAGCATCCCGGGCATCATGTCCTGGACCTTTCTCATCTCACCATTGATAGATCTACATTGCTCCATCAAAAAAGGCATTTGGCACATTGTTCTGTAGGCTATGAAGCACTCTTTTATTATTGCTTCGCCATTGAACGCCTTTAGCAAGCGTGAGTTTAGTATGATGGTGTCGTTCCAACGTATATGTGGAGGGCGGTAAATTACAGGGGAAGATTGTTTTCCTCCAAGTATAGCGGGGAATATTGCATGGCTGTAAATTATCTGCAGCCTCCAGGCGTTCTCATAGCAAGGTGGCAGACGTTTGATGACATGCAAGAACGACTGCGGAGCGTTTAATGAACTGAATATTACAACTCAGTCTATTTAATTTTTCGTCACACCAGAATGTAATCTGAATCGGCTCTCTGTGTTTGCATTGTTTGGTGTTATCACTGTTTGAAGAGGGTTTGTTCAATCATCATCATCAACGCAGTTTGTTCAATAAAGGCAGTTTACATAGTGGAACACCGTGATCAGCTACTATATGTAGGCATAATGCCAAGGCTGTGAAAGTTTCTGCCATTATTTTATCTATATAAGTCTGGTCTGCAGTGACAATATTATCGCCTCAAGCGAATGTCTGTCTCGGATTTACTATTTCTTTCCTTTTTTGTATTGGTGAAGTTCAGAATGAATTACTTCTGCAGTCATTTTACCACCAGAGGGGTGCAGGAGAATATTGATTGCTTGATGCTTCTCCAGCGTCGGAAGGAAGCGTGTAATAAGGAGATATGTTTCTTATCAACACTTCATTTTTATTCCAAATGACGCGTGGCTTTTGGCGTAGTGTGGCAGTCAGGCAGTATATATGCACTACTTTGTACAACATATATCATGGCTGACAATTAAACATTACATGAGCAAAATAAAGTATAATAAAGATGCTAGATTTTTAACGACGCCAAAGTCGCTTGTGCTTCGATTATGTTCTGTATTTGATTATCAAGGATAGACATTGTGTTTATGAACTATGGACATGCATATGACAAGTACATATTTCATGTGAGATATGTAACGATTAACCATTCGGGTCTGTACAATCAGCCCTAAATTTAAGTCGGTTGTTAGCTGGTCATGGATTTTTTAGATGTCCAACTGATAGAATTTTCGTGTTTGTCTGTGCCGGGCAAAGGTCTCCATTACGAGTAGGCACAGAATTAAGGCCCATTTTGAGTAAGCATTTGTGAGATCATCCAAACCAACTGTAAACAACCCTTTCCTTGTCATATCTTGCTAATTGCTGCTGGCATTTTACAGCTGGGGGGTTTCTTTCTTGTTACTTCCTAAACAAAACTGACCTTTGGGATTGTTTTCGATGTTGGGTAGAGCTCAAGAAGTGATGCTATGTTGTTGTGTTTGATGGTGTTCAGGGGGTCAGAGGTCATTGTGGCCATCCTACGATGATTTTGTGTTCAAAAATAAGAATTTTGGGCTAAATGGACCATTTGGAGGGCAAGCTACACTGTCAATGTGAGTTTTCAATAGTCGGACACTCAAGTAGGTGATTTTTGACAGCTCATTTCTTAGATGTTTACCATATATATCAATGGGAGCTCGAAATGGTGGGCTGTACCCTACCAGCTGTGACGATTCTAATACTTTGTGGTATCCCGTAGGACATTGCAAATACCAGGGACTTACAGAACTTCAAACACAAAGTCAACGTATATCCCAGTGCTACTGAGTTAGCGTACCGTATAGCTAATGTTATTACCTCCATGAAAAATGGAGGTATTGTTTGGCTTGTCTGTGTGTGTGTGTGTGTGTGTGTGTGTGTGTGTGTGTGTGTGTGTGTGTCTGTGTGTCTGTCTGTCTATGTGTTTGTGTTTCCGCACATTTGTAGTCAGCATAACTTTAGAACGCCTGTATGGATTGTTATGATATTTGGTATGTTGGTAGGTAATAGAAAGGCAAAGGTCAAGGTCAAATATGGGCCTCCTGGTGGCTGACCTTGGTTCTGCAACAGAACTTCCGGTTTTCGTATCTTTTGTCCTTGACATGCTATGGTCTTGGATTTTGGGTAATAGATAGCTTTTTCTGTCAAGAACATGTGGTGTGGGTTTTGTCCCCCTAGCAGCTTGTTCTGGTTTTGTACTGCTGCTAAGCTGAGGTATCGGCTATACTATACTAAAAAATATGCACGGCTTTGCAAAGTCAGCTTTTGTTTAATCACTTTCGTTCTACGGTCATTAGATATGATCTAATTACTTTTAACCTTTCTTCACCACCAGGCCCTACTGTTTGTATTTTGACTGTAAAACATAATTTCTCAACTTGGTTTCAACATCATCATCGTGATCCTGCCTTTCTAGTCAGACCAATAATGGCCATTTAAGAAAAATGTAGGGATTGTTTTGCATGAGATTTCTGTCTAAAAATAGGACCTAGGAATTTAAAATGCTGTTTATTTCTTGTCCAGTTCCCCCACCAAAGCGCCCAACGATAACGGGACACAAGGGACCATACGTCGTTGGCGAGGAGCTTCAACTGGTGTGCCGCACCAACGGGGGGAAACCATTACCTTCACTGATGTGGTACAACGGCTCGGAACCCTTAGACCCTTTCGGAACCTTCTATCAGGATGCACCAATAGACGACATCGTGCAAACGGAACTGCGCATCCCCTCTCTGACGAAATGGGAGGACTCCATAAACATCAGTTGCGTAGCCGACCAGGGAGTCCAGGGCGTGGCATCACAGAAAGTATCATCAATTCAACTACACGTCTACTGTAAGTCATCGCGTTATCGTGGCTACATCTTTCATGTATATTAGACAATAGATTGATGATTCTTTGCCAGCTGCGATGATTAGTTTTGTTGTATTCAATCAGTGAAATATGAGCTGCCAAGTGATGTTATTGCGATTGCTTCAAGATCAAAAGCTGCAGATGTTGTTGCTCACTTTGTATTCACGTTTGGGGGGAACAACCCAGTCTGCTGCTGCAATACATTTTGCCAATCACTCGAGGTTTTTCTGACATCTGTCAGAGTTATTGAACCTTATCATAAAATCTACTCAGTGGCATCTAAGCCTCAACATATTGAATAGAATCGCTCCTCGTTTATCACTTGAAGCCACTTGCAGCAAGTCTTTTTGCACTACTGTTTATTCAAATATTTTCACGCTTTGAGCGTGTAGTTGGGCTGTTGAAAACAAAAAGCTGCAACTTTGCAATTGCTCCTCGTTTATCACTTGAAGCCACTTGCAGCAAGTCTTTTGGTACTACTTTTAATTCGAATATTTTCACGTTTTGAACGTATAGAAAACAAATAGCTGCAACCTTGCAAACATCTGCCACTACACAAAATTCATTCTTTAAGCACAACTTGAACAATGCGTAAAGGCTCTGTTTCTTGCCTTGCCTATGACATTACGCTGCTTTAAGGTGTGGTTAGAGATAGTGTTTTTGTGCAGTGTGTACATCTTATGATACATCATATGATGCAAAAACACTCAGTGTCTTTAAGATCCCCTTTTCTTTACTCAGCAGTTAATATGATTTCTTTGTTGTTAATTTTCTATGTTTGTTTATAGACATTGATATGCAAATTCATTTATATCATTTGTCATATTTTTTTCTGTACTTTATTAGTCTGCTCCGTTTTTTTATCATAACTACCCTTTGATTGTACTTTAGTACCCTTTATTATGTTATGTTACTAGTATGTTATGTTATGTATGACACAGGGAGCTTTGAAAAGCGCCCAAATGGCGACATGCTTACCTGTATAAATAAATAAAAATGAAAATGAAAATTATGAATATTTCAGAGCAGTACCCAGGCGTCGAGAAAAGCTTAATCCTCGCGACAGAATGTTACAAAGCATCACCAGAGACTTCCATTTGCACCCATTAGCGGGTAATGGATTCACTGAGGAAGAAATCAAGGGCCATTAAAGGAAATAAACATCACTATGAGGTTTAGCATAACAAGGCTCGTATCTCACGTTAATTTCCTTAATCGACGAAGGCGTACGTCGAGGCAACCCGAGACATTTCCTGAATTACCACGTTGTTTCGGCGCTACCACATCATCATTACCCGTATTGCAATTCAGTGACCCATTTTACCTCTGCTGGGTAAATAAGCCCTTTTAGTACCCGAATCCATCTGGCTCTATAGAATGATGCATTGTGCCCGAAGGCAACTGCTATAACAAGAAGACAAGATGAGCACCCAAAACGTTTCCAGCATACCGCTTTTGGTACATAATGGAGTTAATGTAGTCCCTCTTACACCTACTCAATCATCCAGAAGCATGAAGGATATCGCTAATGTGCAGGCGCGTGGCGTCCTGAGTTATAGACGTTTAACTTAATAATGAAAATTGGGATAATGTGAATCCTAACGATAATAGGTTTAGTCGATGTGTTTGAGTATAAACGTAAAAATGCACCATTTTTACAGGAGATTGGGGTAATACCAAGGGCAAAGCAATTATTTGCTTATTGATATTAATATGGATGATGATGATGATGTATTGTTAGTATATAAAGTATTGCTATTGTATGATGTAGTACTATTTCTTGATGATGATGATGTATTGTTATTGTAAAATAATTATATATTCCGTACGTCTTGTGTGTTGTCATGGATTGTATTATGCTGTATGTATCAGTGGTAGCCGCTACCAGCCTTGCTGCAGCCTAGCTACCACTTGCCATGCACTGTTGCTTTCCCTATAAATGAAATGAAATTAGAAGGAACACATATGATACCGGCAAACGTTCCATTTTTATTATTAATTAATGAATTTTCAATGAATTTGTTATTTCCTTTTAATTTTCAGATTCACCGACCGTTACCGTACCGATAAACTCTATACAGGCATTGGAAGGGACGTACGCTAACTTAACCTGCCTCGTGGAGGGCAACCCTTCACCGATTATCAGTTGGACAAGAGACGGAGACAGTCTTCCGCAAAATGCAGAAACAAGGTAGTGTGCCTCTGTAGCTGGTTGATATCTGCATAGTATTGGAGGGTGTTGTTTTGCTTCTCAATGTTCTTGCTAAAATATATCATTACAATTTCAGGACATTATTCTACTCACCAAATTAAATATATGGTAAGGCCACAGCAAGTAACTTTTATGCATGACATCAGCGCGCGCATTAATTTTCGCCTGGTTTTGGAGAAAAAAACAAGAAATTTTGTTGCCCTCTGACAGTGGTCAACATGCCGAAAATGGGCAAACATGTCTGTTGCCGTGCCGGAAGGTGGATGGCAGATAACTATAAAGAGAGGAGACAAGAAAAGGCTCTGATTCAATATTTTGTTTCTTACTTTGATGCAGTGATACGTAATGCTGGCTCTTACTGAATCAAAAGCATTTGTACAATGATTGAGCAAAAAATTTAAAATGTAGGAACCTTGTTTTTTCGGCCGGCCTTTTTTTTCGCCAGCTCGCATTAGATTTGGAGTCTGCGGAGGATGTCACCCATAAAATTTACTTGCTGTAGCCTAAGGCACGCGATCCCACAGTATATCGACAGGCGCAAAAATGAGGTGTCATTGCCTCTGTCATTGTGTGGTGAGAAGTCTCCTGTCGATTGAACAGACAATCACATGGTCCCATAGTGGCGTCGGGTGGCGTAGTGGTAGAGCGTTCGACTATGACGCGGGGAGACCCGGGTTCGATCCCGAGTTGTACCCGGGACATGTCTGAACATGCGCCCCGACGTTGTACCCTTGGGAAAGGAAGGCACTTTACACAACTTTCCTCACTCCACCCAGGTGTGAATGGGTACCTAACTTCGGTTGGGGAAAGTCGTATTGAGGTCACCTGGTGGTGCCGAATGGCTGCCGCACAGACCCTTGCGACAGTTCCACATAAGTGTGTGGAGCAAATATGTTATATGTATCATGTGTATTATTGTGATTATTGATTGATTCTTATGTGATTGTAAACCTATTGTAAACCCTGCATCAATTCAGCGCTATAAAAGGCTGCGATTGCACGGGTAATGTTTGGCCAATAAACCATTTAGACCAATAAACCCTACCCCCCCCCCGTGTTGTTGTAAGATCACTGCCCAAGTTGTGTGTATATTTGTCTGTGAAATAGACTGGAGACATTATTCTCTTTGGATCTTGCTAAGAATAGAACTTGCTGAAAATCTGCAAGCTGCCGGCTGTTTTTAAACGCCCAACGCATGAAATAAAATAATGATGCCAATGTACTAATAGACGTAATAAATGTCAATATAACACATATTGCCTTGATGCAAAATATTTTTTTAGTATTAATGCACTGGTGTTACCTTTGGTCCCTTTAATCTCTAACAGTATAGCCATTAGATTTTTTGCCAACAAGCTATCGGTGGGCAATCACCGGAATAATAGCATTTTACTCTCTAGGCTTCCCGTTGCTTTTGCATAGTTGGAAGGCAGACCTAGCCAACAATGTTAACAAAGGTGCAAGGTAAAAGCAATTTCTTGAACTCTGGCAATCAGACAAGCCTTAGCAATCTATGCGGCATGATAAATGAGCACTTTGTATTCAAAAGGCAGCATAAATTTCATCTCGCGGTTGACAAGGGAAAGGCAATAATGTTAATAGCATGTACGGTCACGCATTCATTCAAGCTCATAAGAACCGCGTGCTTTTGAGAAAACTCACCGACGCATTGCAGTGCTGTTAAGCCTGTGAGAGATTAATGTAAGTCTTCATTTACAATCTGAAAATTATACAAAGGCAGCAAACTTGTTGGTGAACTCATTCATCTGGCTTAGTTGCGGCTGTGTTCTCAGATGGATTGCTAAACCTACAGATGTAAATACTGTTGCAATGTTATTACCTTCCCCAAGAAGATTTTCCATAGCGTTTGTGTGTACGTGTGTACATTGTACGTGTATATTTATGTATGTGGTTTAGCAAGATAACTCAAGAAGCGTTAAATGGATTGTCATGAAAATCAGTGGGTGGGCAGGTGTTAATAAGACCTAGTGACGATTGGATTTTGGGCCCCCTAGCGTCTTGTAATGATACTGCAGTGGCACTGGTTTGATATCTCATGATCTGGACATCCTAGGGTCACACATTTTTGATGGCACGTAGTTATTTTGTTTGGGGAGAAGTGGCATTAGTTTTTTTTTGTTCCTGAATACTTTCCTCCTATTGCTTTGGGCTGAAAACGATTGCACTGACTCTCATTTTTCCCTTGGATTCGTTGCAGTAACTCGTCGTTGCTGATACCGAGAGTGTCCCGGTCAGACAGCGGTGCTTACCTGTGTGAAGCCGATAATGGGATCCAGCCAACAGTGACAGGAGAAATCAACATGGAAGTTATATGTACGTACCAGTTGTATCTGAATCAGTATCGGGGGTGTTGAAGGTTATATGCAGAGAGCAACTATACGCACATTGGTTCCACAACTATCAATCTTCCCTTATCTCTCAGACACAGACTTTCACCCAACTCTACAGAGGATACAATTCTACCCGAACTATTGCCGTAGGGTGGTAAAAATGTCACTTCCGCGTAATTGTCAATCTCGAGCAAATAAAAGGTTGGGCGTTTCATATATATTCAGTTCTCTTCAAAAGAAAGGGTCATCACATAGACATTGAAAAGATCATATCTACGATGTTCTGGGGACCAGTGGGACACACTACTGTATCTAGTCAATGGCATACTCTTTTCTTGAATATACTGATGTTTAAACTTATATTAAAGCTTGCGTAAAGGTTGCGTTATTTTAGTCGATTAACGGTTCCTTTACGTATGCTTTAATGTATGTTTAAGCGTCAGATCAGTCCCTGTTACATTGGCCTGCAGCTGGTACAGATGCTCAAATATCGTATTTTTCATGCAATGAGAGCGTATTATGCAGTATACCTTCAGGAAACATTGATGCACATCTCTGTAATTCTTTCAGTTCCTCCGAGGATCAAGTCAAGTTTCGATGGAGAGATAAGTGTCTTGTATGGACAGAATGTCTTCAGAGTGGACTGTCTAGCCGAGGGAAATCCCAAGCCCAACGTCACGTGGCGGCGGAAGGATACAAATCATCCGTACAAAAACCCATTGACTCTGTCGCCGTTGAACTATCAAACAGAAGGGATATATGTCTGCGTTGCGAAAAGTAAAAGATTTCCTGAAGTTACAAGAGAAGCATTCATCAATGTGATAGGTAAGCTCTCAGATTAAAGGCACAAACACAAGTAACAATAGCAGGCTTCATAATATCTTTATATATTTTTTGGAGTGGAAATAATAGCTAGCACACACATTTGTGAAACATCTACATGACACATTGTGTAATCTCCAACAAGATTCATTCGGAGGCATTGGACGATCAAATTGACCACCAATTGAGTTAAAATTTGCCTCCTTGGGTAGTTTATTGGATACTGCTCGGCGAATTTGATAAGTTTGCGAATTTTATACTGTATTGCAGTCATCAAAATTGCTTGAAGATTATAAAACACCCACAACATCAAATATACATCAACCTATCAACTTTTAGTTTACGTAAAAATGAAACCATTTTAGAGAATAAAGTTAGAAATAAAGTTCTTTGAGTGGATCATCTGAATGATTTTGCACAACATTTAGGTTTACTTATTTGTTTCATCTTGAAAAACACCCTTCAACATTAGTTGTTGCTTCCAAAAACCAGTAGAGACAGATGTTTGTTCAACCTCAACATTTGGGAAGCATTCACAGGGAAGCTTGTTCCATAGTGATGTAGTTAAAGGAAACAAGCTTTCAGCGTGTAGATTTCTCCTGAGAGATGGAGTATTTAGGAAGAAAGGGTGATTTGCCTCCGTAGTATGCCAAAATATGTCCTGGCCTAGAAAGTTCAAGGTGGGGGCACAAGTTCCGCGGAGCATTCGCCATGGAAAAAACGATAGAGAAGCGACATATTTGCTAAATTACGCTTTGTGAAATTGATTTATCTCACGAAAATGTCATGTCCTTCAGGCCGCCCTGAAGTTGTGACTGAAGCCTCCTCGGTGTCCGCTGCCGGCGGCGACACAGTGGAACTAACCTGCACGATAGCCTCCGACCCTGTACCCGAGGAAATTATCTGGACTCTAGCGGGAGACGACGGCAAAAAGACGGTATACCGAACCGGGAGGACCGAGGATGTATTCGTCAAGAAAACAGCAGTTGTTGGGGACAAGATACAAAGTGTTTTGATCATAAGTTCAGCAGAGTCTGCGCATACAGGAGACTTCGCCTGCATTGCCTCCAATATGTTCGGCCAGGATAGACAAGAGTTCAGGGTGTACGTCACAGAAGGTGGGGGCTATCTTCAGATATTATCCAGTACATCACCTTTAGATGCATGGAGATATATTGATAGTCAGTACATAGTGCAGTTTTGAGAAGAAAGAGCTATTGATTTTGAGTTTAAAGGAGCTCTACGCAATTTAAATGGTGCATTCTGGCCATGATGTTCAGAAAGCAAAAAGCATTTTGATACAGTATCTCCTTGGTTTATGAGGCAATCGTGATGTAACTGCCTTTTGCAAAGTAAGAAAGAACAGTTTTCCTCGGCGAGATGCGTACTTTGACTTTTGAAATGTGAGATCTTTTCAAAGCGAAGCCATCGCTAGAACATTACATAGATCAGCCTGTTTTGGCGCCCGTGAAATTGAGTTGCCATAATGGCACGCGTGGTCGCCTGTCATAAGACGAGCCCAAATCCACACGCTGATGAAAACGAATGTCACTTTAACAAAGTAGAAAATGGCGACGTCCTCTCCAACAAAGCAGAAAATAGCGATACGCCTTGCCATCTGGTCGGGTCAACCAATCGTGAAATGTCTGATGCTAAAGTAGTTAAAGACAACAAGGATGGCGACACTGAAGGTAATTTACATCAATGGATAAAAGAGTTGGCGGTTTGAGGCTAACAAATCATTGGAGGTTGGGAACTATCCATATCGATTTTGAACTAAAGTAGCCCCAGCGGGCAACTGTATCAGCAGAAGGTATCGACTGACTGGATGATGACCCATATGAACCCGTCCGCAAATACGCACCCGCCAAAGCCGCAAATGCATCATGCCAGGCAGATAACTCTCTGCATTCAATTGCCGTGCGTTAAAGATCTCCAGACACAAATCTTCATCTGATTCTTTACGACCTTACTACAGAACTCTAAGAACACTTGAAAGCTAGAGATATTCAGAAGCGTTACGTTACATTCATTCTGGGTTAATTGTTACAACGAAGTCTAATCGAATGTTTAATCGATGACCTTTTTAACCTTAATATAGCATTATTCACCTTCTACAGAAAGCTCTGATGTCGTGGTGATTGCAGCAGTCACCATGGGAGTTGTACTGGGAGTTCTCTTCGCCGTGATGGCCACACTGTGCCTTAGAGCCAGGAACATATGGACGTCGTGTCGTCTGTCCAAATCTCGTTAGTACATATTTGCCACATATCGCTGTAACCTGCGTGCATTTCATGTAATAACTTAAACTCTAAAAGTTTCAGTTTATTCACTTTACCAGAAGGTTACACTCAAGTCAATTGACCTGTTTTTCAGGTGGTTCTGGGACAATATACAATTAATACGAAAAGTTATACAGTGACACTAATAACAATACATTTTCCACAGCCAAAATGCATAAACTCGTGTATTTTGCCAAGATATCATTGTCAGTGTTTTATTCTGACTTTTATAATATCAAAACAAATCCATCCACTTTGTTGGCACGGTGTTTCAACAACTAAAATGTGATACATTCGATATTCTAAGCATGCATTGCGTTTGTTAAGACTAATAGCCACAATTTATAACCACTTTCTTACATACGTCTTGATGAGTGCTGCAGTGTGAAAGAAATCATGTTAAGTATTCTTGTATGATACCATTACATTACATTATTACGTCACAGTTTGTTTACCGAAATGAATGCCGGGGCAGTTTGTGGTCAATAGATGTTTATATTGTCAGGTGTGTGTGTTTGTGTAGCGTTACATACACTACTTTCGTCTACTGTCACAACTAAATAAGTCATTACGGCATGTAAAGCTGTGTAAACAAAAATAGACCCAGCAAAATCAAATACACCTGACTTTAAAAAACTTGAAATGGTCTTTATTCTTTAAATGACTGGTCTAGAATTTTCTTTAGAATAGGTAAACAAACTGTGACGTAATAATGTAATAGGTCCATTGCATGTGGTTTCAAACTAGTCATGGATGTGAATTTCTGAATATGATATATATGATTGGGACTACATAGAATCCATGTTCATTTGTCTATCTTGTATAAAATTTGTGCACAAATGTTGGTATAGATGGTTGCTGCTTATATTATATCGTACTTGGTATATAAAAATTTCATACGATCGTATTCTTACCGAATGAATATATGTTACAGCAGAGAGAGGAACACGTCGGTCCGAGTCCTTCTCATATTGTGCGGGATCAGAGGACGAGCTTGCAGCAAAGTCGTCATTGAATATTAGGTACGTGATGGTGTTTGTAACTGACCCTCACAGATATCCATGTTATCATGGAATTCGAAGTTCATCTGTGTTGGTAGTTACATGTTCAGAGTTAAATGTTAAATCATACAGATCATGGATATCTATGAAAGTTCATCTGTGTTGGTAGTAATCATAGTAAAACATTGAACTTTATTCTAACACAAGGGTAACAAAGCAATCAATTTTTCGACGATGAAGGCGACAGTGGTCGTCGAAAATTTGATCGCTCTGTTACCCCTGTAAAGTTCAATGTTTAACATGGATATCTGTTAAGAGTTAAAACTTTTCTTCCAACACAAAGGATGTTCTTACCTAGAGCTTTCAAACAGCCACTCTGATCTTCTTCGATAGACTGACCCAGTAATACTTATCACGTGGCCTCTCTGAAGTGTGACATCAACACTGGGTCAGTCTATTAACAAAGATCAGAAGGACTGGTCGAAAGCTCTAGGTGAGAACACCCTTTGTGTTGGAACAAAAGTTTTAACTCTAAAAAGATAATTATTCATGTTTTGTATAATGAAAACAGAATTATCGGTCTAACCAGGGAGATTCTTGTTTTTGTATCCAAACCAAGTTATGATAGTCGGCAGAATTCACATTTAGCACCCTATTATTAATATATGTACTGTGTGAGATATCATAGTATGTCACAGTATAAAGCTTACTTATAATGTCTAAACATACTTTGGATACCATTACACATTGGAATGTTGTTGAATATTAGTGAACCATAACTGAGTTGAAGCACATTCATTTTTTTTTCTCTTTGTTTCCAGTTCCAAAGTTCCTGAAGACGAACTGGCCACCATTGAACTGCAAAAACTAAACGGCATTTCTACACATCGTTCCACAAGCAGCCTAAACAGCCAACCAGTTGTCATATCAAGCCCATGTACGTTCTACTGTTCTTGTCTAGTGTAAGGTACATGTATACCGATAAACTATATCTAGTTGCAGCATTGATATCAACAATGCATGGTCGACAATATGTCAGACCATTACTCTTGTTAGACAAATTATTTCATGACATCATTTTCAAATACCACAATGTAATGTGCATCAAATCACAAATTTAGATTCAGTTTGCAATAAAAAACGTATATTAGTCATTTTCGCAGTATTAGTAATTCTCAGCCGACGTTTCGGTGACCGTCTGTCACCTTCTTCAGGGCAATTCTGGCTGGTTCACATTGCACAGCACAGGTGTCGCTGCTATAGATGTGTTCCCAAACGCAAAGTATTTACATATTTACACGGGTACATGGAACAGTATCTACAATGCAGCCCCAAATAGTGATTATCTATAGCAGCGACACCTGCGCTGTGCAATGTGAACCAGTCAGAATTGCCCTGAGGAAGGTGACAGACGGTCACCAAAACGTCAGCTGAATAAAGCCCTTGGTTGTGTAAAAAGGTCTCTTTCTTCAGTGATTTACCAACCCGATGAAACTATTCACGGAAGACGTATTTTGTTTGTGCAATTACCTAGTTATCCATCCGGCTTATACGGTCCACGAAACTGCAAAGCATCCGCACCAGTCGATCCAAATTACAGGAGAGCCCGGAAGTAGTTTTGAAAATTGGCTTCGCACAAATTGACTTTGGGAGAAATTGTTCTCAATTTGCGAGCCATTTATCTATGGTAACGTCCAGATGACAGGAAATTGAAAGAGACTTGATCTTCACTTTTAATCAACATAGAAGCTAATGTACCTTGGCGCAATCTTCTCAGTGTCGGTATCAACACAAAACAGATGCACCGGTTTGGCTTACCGCTTACGATGACTGAAGCGGTGAATATGGTAAACAGACGGAAAATTCACACACGGCTCAACGTGTTAGATATGCTTAAAATACACCATATTTCAGCCATAAGGCTTACAGGCGTCCCATCCAACGCTAATCTAAGTTGACAGTTACAATCAGATTGTGAGATAAATGATACCATCATCAAATTATATGTCTAGTCTTGTCTGATAATTAGTGGTTCCTATTGGGAAGATTATTTGAATGTCATGATTTTTTAGTGAATTTTCAGTAAATTTTTAGTTCGACATACATACTAGTCATTGTTACATCATAGGGAAATATGCGGTTCCAAATGTAAAGTGTTTCTATATATAATATAAAATTTGTTAACTAACAACACTGAGCTATCGCAGGCCAAAATAGAAATTATTGTTAAAGTACTGTCACATACGTATTGTATTGTTACAAATTATAATAGTTATAAACAATAAGAAATCAAATGTCAGTTATAAAGAATAAGATCCCGTCAGAACCAGTCAGAATTGCCCTGATCAAGATGACAGCCGGTCATCGAAACGTCGCCTCGTGAAAAATAAATGGTTGTGATCAAAGAACTTTGCTATTCATTCGTTTACCAACCTGATGAAATTATTTACGGATTTATGCAATTCAGATTACAGAATTCAAAAATGAATATCAAATAAGGAAAATGTAACGAAGGTGGAAAAGAAGCAATCCTTACAGTTTTTAGCTAATTCAATACGCATTCAATACTAATGACACTAACAAATAAACAGTCAGATAATAACAAAAATATAACTAACAAGAGTTCCACGACCTCATACCTTCGCCAAATGATGTTAACCCTTGCGGTTGAAGAATTATACAATTTTAATAATTGATTTTGCAAATAAGATCCTCATTTGCATGGGTTATATCAGTTGATCATATTCTCCACCCAATGACAGTCTTATCTTAACAACAAGGCTATTATAGCACTTCCTCATAAATTATGCAAATGAGGTCATGATTTGAATAAATTATGTTTATTGATGTTTGCCTTCACTTAACTTCCAAATGTGGCAAGTATGAAATTCCCAGCAGTTACAACTATAAAATTATAAAGATTTTCCATTAATTATGCAAATTAGGTCTTCATTTACATAATCTATATCCTCAGATTTTTTTTTCATTCTCAATTACATTTAACAAGTGTTTCATAGTCCTATTATCGAACAATGCAGAGTTTTAGAATTTCCTCATTAATTATGCAAATTAGCTCCTGATTTGCATAATTATCATTTGATTATGTCAAGCATCACTTCAGCTACCTACATACCAAAAATCATGACAATCCGTCACCCGGTTCCTTAGTTATCATCCTTCGAAAAATTTTCAACAAATGCTCCTGCAGTTCCAGAACAAGCCGCTAGGGGGCCCAAACTTATGTCACTTCTTCCCTACCTCAAGAGCTATCTACCAACCAAAATTCGTGACCCTAGCATGTACAGATCGCGAGATATCAAAACCGGAAGTTCTGCTGCAGTACCAACAAAAGCCGCCAGGGGGCCCAAAATCTAATCATTTCTAGCTCTCATGAAGACCTACTCACCTACCAAGTTTCATGACAATGCATACTAAGCTTCTTGAGTTATCCTGTTCACAGACAGACAGACGGACAAACGCTACTGAAAACATAACCTTCTTGGCGAAGGTAATAACTTATAGTGAATAATTGTAATCTTAACCCACTTCATAACGATAATTTTGAGTTATAAACCTACGGAAATAAGAAAGGGAAATGTTGATTGTTGATAAAATAACAATGGCATCATGACATATGAATTCAACAATTGCATATATCTGCCCGATCCAGTTACAGAGATAAAGAGAGCGGAGTATTCCCGATTCACAACAGACAGAAGCAGGTGTCAGGATGAGGAGGAGGAGGAGAAATATCCCAGGCACTGTCCTTATTACGTCGGAGAGCTGACAAACAGACAGGAGACAGTGGTGAGTATTATTTATTTATTTATTTCTGTTTTATCTAAACAGGGTAGAAACCTCAGTGCTATTTAAGAACACTGCTTTTCAGGAATGCCCTGTAGCAACAAGTTACACATGAAAGCAATGAAATCGACACATTAACCCTACCTAGACCGGGGAGGGGGGGGCTAAAAGTGCCCGCGCCAACTTTGATGTCACATAGCGTCTGAACGGCTAGCCGTAGAACGGCCAAACTTGGTGACTTTTCCTAGAATATTGTTGGCAACAATTATCTATTATTGGAATAAGATAATAATTTTTTGTGTTGCCATGGCAACGGGTTTCTGGCAGGCATTTTTTGCTAAATTTAGTTCTTTTTGTTTCAACAATAGAATTTTATGAGTTTTATGTCAAGTTACTTATGGTTTCTAATATTAATAACATCCCATATATTTTTATGTAAATTCTGTCATTAAATATGCATAATTTATGCTAATTTGATGACGTCATTGGCCAAAATCCAAGATGGCGGACCATATCATTAGAACAGGTATATACAGGTTATTTTCATTAAAATTTCATCAATACTTCCATTTCTTTTTCCAAAAAAAGATTTAAATGAAGGTCTTTAGTATGTTTACAATGTAATTTAGACTTTATCATGAAAAAAAACTATTTTTGAAAATTCAAGATTGATGATCTAAGATGGCGGATATCTTAAAATGCATGACGTCATTTTATGACGTCACCGGTGTTTCTATGGGCAACATAAGACTTAGTACACCCTAATATTCTGTCATAAACACTTTTGGTACAGTTATATTGAATACCATTAGTTTTGAGGGAAAACCTTATCTAGACGGTTTTGGCCAATAAAATCACATTAATGACGTCATAATGACGTCATATTACGTCATAATGACATAAATTTTAGATATGATACATTTTTACTAGTACACCATCCTCTGAAAATTTGGTGGTCAAACGACATACCGTTCGCGAGTTTTGAGGGGGGGGGCTCTTTTGACCCGGTCCCCCCATGCCAAAAAAAGCCCGGTCTAGGTAGGGTTAAACAATACATAAAGATACAAAACAACCAAGCATCAAAACAAAATCGTTTACCGTAAATCAATGTCGTTAAGCCAGGCCAAGGTCAGGAGTCATTAATTAGTCACTAATGACCGCATTTTTTTCTCATCTTGCGTCGTGAGTTCCAAAACAGATTGCATGCATTTACTTATGGTTTGTAAACCCTTTGTTTATTCCAACATTTAACACAGATCTCCCCAATACAATCCTTTAAAAGGGGGAAAAAGAATTATTTCAAGTGTTCTTTCCAAACAAAAACAAAGAAGATAAAGGAGCCATCACGTGGGTATCATCCTATTCTACCATAAACAAAGAGTTGCTAATCTGGATTGTGATAAGTTGGATTTAGAATACAAATTTCCTCAGTCTGCAGAAGAGACGTATACACTCTATTGTGACGGGCAAAATGACTCCTCTCATGAGAATTCCATGGATAATATGCTGCTTATAGACTGGATTAATGCTTTTATCTCCAACCTTTGTAACTTGCACGTTGCAAATTGAATGCCAAGGCCGGATATGCCAGTTAGAATCGAATTCAGAATCTAATAAAATTACCCAATGCTGTGCAAAAATTATATTTTGATATATTTCTTAATGAAACATATTTTTCAATAATTCAAGTTATTTTGTGTAATTAACTTAAAAATACAAAGACCTAACTTTATATCTATTTAAGCCACCCAGGTGATATACACTATCAATTAGGTATCCTTAATAATCGACATATCTGTGTGAATTATTACCTTACTTATCGGGTCTTATACCCCCTCTGAAAGGTCTTCCATCTTGATGAATTAGAATTGTCTGAGCGATGAACCCTCAAGCCAATGAGGATTCCCTCAATACTCTGGGATTGTTGACTTAATGTGAGTGGAGACGACACCAATATGAAGCTTTGTATCGCCAAAAGGGATAGGCACAAGATGATACAGTTATCCACATAATAAATCATGCTAAGTACATTACTTCTGTATCTAATACTGTTATGTACCCTACCTTCATCCAGAAACTTCTACCGTCTGCGAAGAGGAAAGAAGACGGTGACGAATCTGCAGACACCATTGGGTCAGATCCCGAGGGGTCGGATATCCAGGCCAAATCTACTGATCATTATCAACCTGAGGCCGTCACCCAAACAAACTTCGTATAGTGAGGACACTGATGAAGTGCACGGTTCCAGCTCAACGATCGAGAATTCTGCCATTTATGTGTGACAACCTGGACCTCTCTCTAGTAAAGACTCATTCAAGTCACTTCAAATTGAAGGTCATATCCTGCATCCAAAGAAAACAATACCAATTTTACTACAGCTTACTTCTTCTGAAAATAATTTCATCAGAATGGTAGAATATATGGATTTTTTCTTATACAACCCGTACTGTATCAGAATGGGCTGTGTAATTAGAAAACTCTCAGTGCCATATGAGCTAACTTCTTATAAAGAAGCCCCCTCCTCAACTACACAGCTTAAGGCCAGACCAATTTAGTTTGTTGGTTCTCGGATTAAAATAAGTAAATAAAAAAAATATGAAGCGACAGGGCGAATAAGAAAAAACAGGCTAAGTCACCCCCAAAAATTTGGCCAAAATGTTACGAAGTCAACATACCTGGGTGGGGTTATGAATTATTTTAAACTTTAATGAAACCACTGAATTTACAGACGGAAAACCTTTAACAACTAGGAAAACAGGGACGTTTTCAACTGTTGGAGCTAAAATATTAGTATTTTGTAGCTGATCCAAAACTTCAACTCTTTTCTTTTTTTTTTTAATTCAGAAAAAAGAGGTTTATCCGAGAACCAATCGATTAAGATGGGCCTAAGTAAAGGGAAACGTACTATACACACGGGCACTATTTCGAGGAGATAGCTATCATACAGTAAATGCTGTTCATCAACACTGGTAGCAATAGTTCCACCAAAATAGCGATTTTATCTCTTAAATGAGATGTGTTAGCTACCATTTGAACGTATTTCTATTATTTTCAAATGATGGGTTACAATGAGTTATCTGAAAATAGAAATTTGCCCTTACAATGTCAAACGCGGTCTTGGGCAAAAGCCGGTTATCCTGGTTGCATCGAAGGGTAAAAAAGTACTCTTGTGCAAGCGGGGGGATTTCGTAGCGTTACTTGCACTCCGTAAGGAATTGTGTAAGCAGGTAATTCTACAATGGGCATCTTAAACACGATGTTATCAATGCTGGTAACTACCTCGAAGACTTTCCAAGTCAGAACACAGTTACAGCCTGAGGACTAGGATTACGCTCGGGTATTTTTCTAGACTCTTTCGTCAGCCAAATCGTGAGAGGGCAATGCTTCAAAGAAGGAGAATTGCTCTCTTGAGGGAGTTGCGACTTGGGTGCTTTATTTAACAGCGTTTGGAGGAGTGATTATCATTCCTGAAACGTCCATGAAGAGTTGCCATCAGAATCCTCCATGAAGACTGAAAAGGAAAGCTGCTGAACGGAATGGCGTTTGTGATTTATCGATATGGGTGGCTAAGTGTAAGAAAACCACAATGAAAACATATTTTTGGTCTCTCTCTAGATACAAAGTACCTCCTGGTGCTACCAAATGAAGCATAATATTTCCCCAGCAGATAAATCAAATGCCAATCTGTGTAAAATGATAATTTTTTTCAATATTTAGCAAATTGTCAAATACATCTGTCATTAATTACAATTTTCAGAACCCACGTGACTTGTAAGAATCGAGTATTGTAGAATCTCTCTGGAATATTACTTGACATTACGATGGACATTAAACCTTACGCATCTTATTCAGGATTCAATATCAATGTTGCAATCATTTTTATAAATAATTATTCTTTAAGTGAGAATTGCAATTAATAAAGACGTACAGTAATATATTTCGGCATGTACACGATGACAAAAAATACTAATAGGTCGATTATGAATAGTCACATAACTTGTGAATTCATTTATCTTTAGTGGGAGTCTGTTTAATGGTATTCACACATGCTTATTGGGCATGTTGGGGTCACCTTTCATCAGATGTAATAACTAAGATGTATTACATCTTCAGAGTTCACTGTGAAGAAATCAACGATCTATTTGCGGGTTGACTGCTTCTTGTAAACAGAAAACATGGAGGTTTTCCTTCAAAATACTGTTGGGCAAACAGACACAATCTTAATTTTATTCAACACACCATTTGTAATTTTAATGGGTATGTCAGTGGTAAAGGCAAGGAGAACAAGAGTTCCGAGATCTCATACCTCCATGAAATATGGGCTTGACATGTAAATGTAAATTTCTTCTTTAATTATGTAAATTACATCCACATTAACATAATAAATGCATCGTGATGTTAACTTTTGATTAACTTACACATGTACCAAGTATGAAATTCCCATCATTTACCCCTAAGGAGTCATAGAATTTTCGCATTAATTATGCAAAGTAGGTCATCATTTGCATAATTGGTATCTGTTGATGTTCGATCTGCCATAGATTACATACATTACATGTATGAAAGTACTATAATGTAAAACACTGTAATTATAGAATTTCCTCATTAATTATGCAAATTAAGTCATCATTTGCATAATTTGTAGTTAATTATGTACATCTCTCTCTCGGCTACCTACCTACCAAAAATGATGATAATACCTTGTTCCTATCTGGACTTATTGGCTTTTAAAGATTTCACCCGAAAATCTCCTGCAGTTCTAAAACAAGCTGCTAGGGGGACCAAACTCACGCCACTTATTCCTGACAGGAAAAGCTATCTGTCACCAAAAAGTCAAGACCATAGCATGTTTAGGACAAAAGATACAAAAACCGGAAGTTCTGCTGCAGTACCAAGGTCATCCACCAGGAGGCCCATATTTGACCTTGACCTTTGTCTTCCTAAGACTTACCAGCGTACCAAATATCATCGCAATCCATAAAGGCGTTATGGAGTTATGCTGACTACAAATGTGCGGAAACACAAACACACAGACACACACACATACAGACACACACACACAGACAGACACGCCTCCATGGAATATATGAGTTTTTGTATACAGTACACTAAGTGTTTCAAACACACAGCTAATCAGGCCTGCAGCTAATACAAACCCTAACCCTGAAATAGGTCACCTATTCCCCTGAGGGAACCCCATTAATCAAACCGGGTCCCAAGCGCACTGACTCCATAGCCACACAATGACACATCTGTTGGCTGCAAAGGAGATTCCTCATTAAACCGGAAGTGCTACTGCACTACCAAGGCCATCCACCAGGAGGCCAATATTTGACCTTGACCTTCGCCCCCCAACACCTACCAGCATACCAAATATCACCACAATCCACGAAGGCGTTATGAACTTATGAAGGTACAAAAAAGCGGAAACACAAACACACAGACACACACACACACACACACACGCACACAGACGCGCCAAAAACAATACCTTCCATTTCATGGAGGTAATAAAGCTAGCGTCTTGTTCTACAAAATACATGATTTTAGGTGCGATTAAATATCGGATTTCATGCAGTCCATGTGATCTCACAGCAAAAGCATCTATAACAAGAGATCTGAGATCACATACCTCCATGAAATATGGGCTTGACGTGTAAATGTAAATTTCCTCTTTAATTATGCAAATGACCTCCACATTAACATAATTAATGTATCGTGATGTTAACTTTTGATGAATTTACACCAAGTAGGAAATTCCCATCATTTACCCATTGAATCTTCGCATTAATTATGCAAATGAGGTCATAATTTGCATTATTGGTATCTGTTGATGTTCCATCTGCCAAAGATTACATACATTACATGTATTAAAGTACTACAATGTAAAACACTGTAATTAGAGAATTTCCTCATTTATTATGCAAATAAAGTCCTCATTTGCATAATTTGCATTAAGTTATGT
>NW_017802824.1:630046-679357 GCF_001625305.1 Branchiostoma belcheri
CACACAATGACACATCTGTTGGCTGCAAAGGAGATTCCTCATTAAACCGGAAGTGCTACTGCACTACCAAGGCCATCCACCAGGAGGCCCATATTTGACCTTGACCTTCGCCCCCCTAACACCTACCAGCATACCAAATATCACCACAATCCATGAAGGCGTTATGAACTTATCAAGGTACAAAAAAGCGGAAACACAAACACACATACACACACACACACACACACAGACGCGCCAAAAACAATACCTTCCATTTCATGGAGGTAATAACAACATTTGGAAAATGTAATAATGATTCCTATGCATTCATTTTTGATAACCTCCTTTTTCCTGTACTTAAAAGGACATCAGAGAGGAAAATAAATTAATTAAACTAATTAAATATGTGATAACATCTTGCCACTGTTCCTGATAATTACTTCAAACAACTTTTCATAAACAGTGTAAATTCTACAACGAGATACGTTGATGAAGGTTAGACATCCAGGTAAACGATACTCGTAAGAAAATTCAAACTCTACTACTGGATCAGTTACGGATTTTTATTTATTTCCGGACGTTTCGAGTGACATCCATCACTCTTCTTCAGCGTCACAAATGAACAGAGAACCGATTCACTCTTATATACAAGTAACTAGAAAAACCGGTTAAACAACAAGGTCCGTAAGAAGCTTTATCATGTAAAAGAACGGTTCACGCAATATACAGGTAATTAGAACTAGAAAAACCTGTTCAACAACCGTAAGAGTCTTTGTCATGTAAGGAAGGTTCCTATGGTAGGAAATTACCATAGGAAAAGTTACTGCAGGGCTACAGCAAGCGGCTACTCTTCTGCCATCTACCATCACACCAAACACAACCAGGGACACTCTTTCAAGCTAGAGGCAACAGACATCCTCGACCGTGAACCACGATGGTACGAGCGCGGAGTGAAGGAGGCCATCTATGAGCGCATCTACAACCCCACCCTGAACAGGAAGGGGGGACTCCGCATTGAACTCTCAAGCACATGGGACCCCGCCCTGCCACAGCCCAAGGGACAGTAACTTTTCCTATGGTAATTTCCTACCATAGGAACCTTCCTTACATGACAAAGACTCTTACGGTTGTTGAACAGGTTTTTCTAGTTATAATTACCTGTATATTGCGTGAACCGTTCTTTTACATGATAAAGCTTCTTACGGACCTTGTTGTTTAACCGGTTTTTCTAGTTACTTGTATATAAGAGTGAATCGGTTCTCTGTTCATTTGTGACGCTGAAGAAGAGTGATGGATGTCACTCGAAACGTCCGGAAATAAAAATCCGTAACTGATCCAGTAGTAGAGTTTGAATTTTCTACAACGAGATATTTGTTTCGGCAAAACTCGTTTTCCTTTCAACCATTGAGTGTGTACAGTTTTCGTTCACAGCCCGCGTCTCGACATTTTGAGAACAAAGAAGTTGTTGCAAATTGATACCCCTGCATTAGAAGCAGAGTTAGGCAGAGGGGTCATTAAAGAGCATCTTTTGTATTCGTAAATTTGGCGAGTAATACTCTTCACGGAACTGTATTATTACCTCCATGAAAAATGGAGATATTGTTTTTGGCCTATTTGTCTGCGTGTGTGTCTGCGTGTATGTTTGTCTGTGTGTTTGTGTTTCCGGACATTTGGGGCGAGCTTAACGTTTGGACCTTTGAGTGGATTGTAATAATATTTGGTATGTGAGTAGGTGTTGGGTAGGCAAAGGTCAAGATTGATTTTGGGCCTCCTGGTGGCTGACCTTGGTACTGCAGCCGAACTTCCGGTTTTTGTATCTTTTATCCTGGACATATATTATGTTAAAGCGGTTCATTTGCATAATTACAGAAGAAATTTGCATCTAAATATCAAGCCGATATTTCATGGAGGTTTGAAATCTCGGAACTCTTGTTTGTATGATGTATTTTGAGCACATACGTACCCAATGAGCTCGTAAATTCATCCTGTCCATTAGTACGTGTTTTAAGATATTTACGGTACCCCCAGGCAGTAAGAATATAATTTCAGTAATATTTTAATGGCCTACAAGACAGAAAGCTGTTATCTTTAAAGACAACATCATTGAGGCATCTAATCTTAATGGCATTTTCACCACAATGCATTGGTGTATGGGTGCAATATTTCAAGATGGAATAAAAATGTATTTGTAACTCCTATTATTTCAGGTAACAATCAAGAACAGCCTCACAGCAAGTCAGGAAATTTAGAAGATGGAGAAAATGCAAATACATATTTTTGACCAAATATGCCGAAAACTTCTAAGAAATGTAGACATGTCACTCAGTGTTACTGACCCCTACGTTAGTTTGTTTTAACACTGACCATATTCAAATTGAACAGCCTTATGGAGATCCGGAAATTCATTAGATGGGGGAAATGCAAATTTACATTTTCGCCTGACTAAGATAACCTAATCAAGTTTCACTCAATGTTATTGACCCCTGGGTTTACCACTGACCATATTCAAATTGAAGCTCTTCAGATAACGTAAGCACAGTACTAGTTTCTACTAAAGGTTTAGTGGAAAACCTGCAGGCAATTGAGCAAAGCCGTCGACAATCTTGATAAAGTAGATGAAAAAGTAACTCAAAGATGCCCTGGAAACCTTCTCGAAGAATAGCTCCCGCTCTACCTAATAGAGTTCTTCCAAGAAATATTATTGGCTATCACCTATTGACTTGCTGAAACCTTTATCTATGGCCAAGGGCAGCAGTGTTATCTCCAGGACACGTTGCCACACTGTGCAGGTAATACTGCCCTGGCGAAGAGATCCTTTTCAACCATGAAACTCTCATCTTCGAAACGGTTCAGCGGCTTGGAGGATTGCGATAACTGTCCAACAAAGAAGAGCAATTTTCGAGAACAGATTATTCGGATTCCAAACTCAGCGCACAGAGACTAAATTCATTCAACGTCAATCCTTGGGGGTAATCCTCGAAAACCCACTAGGTAGGGGGGTAATTAATCCATTTATCAATGCACCTAGCTATGGAAGATCTGTGGTATGATTTGCGATGTGTAAAGGGTAAATCATTTTTAAGTGATCGTGTGTAATTCGATGATTGCTAAATGTTCAGGAGATAGCCATGGTTGGGTTGACATAAAAAAGAGTGTAAAAACTGTAGAATTGAATCACAAAGATTACAGACAAGACTTCATCCATCTCTCAAGTATTGTCACGAAGTTTCCATACATAGTGGCGCCGATCTCAAAAAAGAACTAAATGAGCCTTACGCATTTTTTCTGGCAAAAACGTTCATCGATATGCAACAGATATCCTCTGATAGGCGTTAATGACATAAGGCCACCGTTATTAACGGTAAATAGAGGTGTTAAAATTAAATATGAACATTTGCAAAAAAAGGTGTTTCTTAACATTTGCAAGAAGAAGCGGGCCATTAAAGATCTGCAAAAATTATTGAACTAATAAAAAAACATATGTTTATAATTTAGATAAAAATCGAGCAATTTTTTAAAAACATTTTAGAGCTAAGTACACAAAAAGGAGCCCAAATGAACAGTTGAATTGAACAGGTAATTGACACAGCCAAAGTTTCTTGTTTGTCTTTCTCCTACTTCAACTACAGACGTAAATTCTCCCCACTTCACTTAAACCTGTCTGACTTTATCTATGCCATCTCCTCAGACGTCAGAAGATCGTTACGGCCGCTGGATGTATGTATCAACGAAAGACAGACTCAAAGAGTATCTTGCTCCCACAGGATGTGTTTGCTTAAAAGCACGCTAATTGCCTAATGGGTGACGCCCATTGTAAGTCAATGCTCTATTTGTATGCCTAAATTTGCTGCTGCTCGTAAAGTTTGATTTAGAAAGTGCCACACTCTAATCCTACTCTAGAGAGTTTGGCATTTACAGGGTAGACTGAAAATCCTCTCACGGGATCTCAGTAAGGCGAGACGATGAATTCCGAAAGGATGCCATTAGGACTTTTGGCCCCACGCTATGCATGAAATAATCCTACTTGTCGTCTGTACCTTGTGGTTATCAGGGGACAGACGCGAAGGTCGGACAGCTCCGAGGTATCACCGAACACGCCATCTTTAAAAGGTTAGACTAACGTGACTGGGGAGGCAAACATGAAGACACTGTGTTCACAATTAAAATGAGTCATGGAAATGCACTAGTTGAAATTACAACCAATATATACGGCTTGGAAGTCAGGAAAGATAGCGAACTGGATTCGTTTTGTAATACATGTATTTCTCCAGACTTTTTTATACTTATTTTTACTATAGAAATTCCAGCGAAGACAACAACTTGAATGAGTAAAATGCCATAAACACTTAATGGGCCTCTTCTTTCATTATGGCTTCACCACACCGCGAAGTTATAAGTTTTGGGCCATTTTCTGACAATATCTGTACATTTGGGATCCTGGAGACCTAGTATTACAGCCAAATCATCAGAAATTTATTATGGGCATGCTTAATATATCTACCAACAACAACTCATCACAAATTTTGGCATACTCTCCCTTAAACTTTTTTGGGGGAATTTTTGACTGCTTTCCGGCCACTACAGTACAGTTTATAGTATAGTTGGGGAATGACTCCCCATGAGTCATCAGAATGGCATGCACAGCAAGCGCCAATAGGAATGCTTTCCTGTATTCTTCTTGTTGGTTGGCTGTTGGAATTTAATTGGGTTAACTGCATTAACAGCTGTGCCAACCCATACCATGTTGACAGTATGTACATTCAAGTGTTTTGGTAGGTATGTCAAACTTTCCTGCTCCAGCATTGGAATGCGGGGCATGAACGCTTCTTTTATCTTGAAACTCAAAAGTTTTCATTGTGCAAATGAAAATCCTAACCAATAATGTAGGGGATAGCTATCTAACTGTTGTGTTCTTAGTTATATGTCACTTCATACTATAGTTATATCAATGTAAAGCATTGTTTCATTTGTGTTTCTCCTTTCCCTGTCATGTAAAATGTGGTGAAGTCATCCGCTGCATTAGCTCCAAAGCAGATGTCTTCCTTTCTATTCGGTAACTTTTCTTTTTCAATCGATGTTATACTACTATAAGTTTCCCACCAAAGGATACGTAACAACTTGTTTGAAAGGTCCAGCTAAATTTCATCGCTGCAAAGTGCTCATGACCGTTACCCTACCTAATGGACCTTCAGTTTGATAGCTGTTCCTCGAGACGAGGTTGTGAAATGCATTATTCATAATGATTGCTGTTAGTTGATTTCTACCATGAATTCTACTGATTGTAGTAAATGTAGATGCCCTTGTGTTGAACCTGCACAGAGTTCCACGACTAAACACCTCGACCAGCAATACTTTTCTTTGTGATTAAAAATATCCACACAATTTGTGGATAGTTTCATCAGGTTGGTAAGTCACCAAGGAAGGTGACAGACCGACATACGTTGACTGAATAAACCTCTTGGTTGTGTAAAATTGTCTCATTATTCATTACCCACAATTATGTATTTTTAATTTCAAAATATTCATAACTACGTGATTAACGTACGCCACAAGTATAACAAGTGTAAAACAGCCTCTTTATTCACCATCCACAGTAACATGTTTTTTATTTTATAATATTTATACCAACAAGATTTACATATGCCAAAATGATTAAGTGTAAAAACAGTCTTTTTATTCATCACTCACAGTTACATAGTTTTTATTTTACAATATTCAAAGATACGTGATTTACATAAGTGTTATCGTGAAAAAAATATCATGAAATGCGATTATCTTCTACTCATTAACAAGTTTCGGACGATTCGGAGACTTCATACCCCCATTAAATATATAGAGTTTATGTAAATGTTTGGGGGATTTGTCTTATCAAAAAATTAAGATCATAATTACTATAATCTAGTTGAATTTATGGTTTTCTAAACTTAAATTATAACAGTTTGCTTGTGAAATTCCTATCTTTTGGCAATATTTCAAGTAAACATGTCCTCATTAATTATGCAAATGACTTCTATATTAACATAATATATGCATATTAATGTTAACCTTTAAGTAACTTACACATGTCACACATTTTTAAAGTCCCATTATTCATCATCAAGAAATCACAGAATTTTCACATTAATTATGCAAATTTGGTCACTATTTGCATAATTGGTATCTGTTGATGTTCCACCTGCCGTAGATTACATACATTACATGTATGAAAGTACTATTATGTAAAACACTGTAATAAAAGAATTTCTCTTTATTTATGCTCTTCTAGAACTCGTCCCAACCTGCAGGAACATTTCAGTTAAGTAGACGCTCTAGATTGGCTCGTTACCGTTGGCTTTTCAAGAAGTCAGTGGCGATAGTGAAAAATCTTGTTTCGATTGATCTCGACTTTCTTCAGCTTGTGGCCCCATGGGGCCGTGTGCCTTTAACGTCGATAACACTAGATGGCCGTGTCACAAGCTCTCTCCCGTCTGCTGAAGGCTCACCTAAATTGATGTTGGTAATCTAACAACTTCGTGACCTTTTTTCTACATGCTTCAGGATGTAATGTCCCATCAGACAAACCGGCTAAGATCCCCCGGCCTAGCGAAACAACCGCGCTGACATGAAATGCTATTTCGGATCGTGCTATCACTATGGTGATGAGGCCGAAAGGTTGCACATAAAAGATAACGAATGGAGAGATTCTTTGATATGTCCGTAAACTATCCCGCAGAATATGTCCCAGTCAATGAAGCTTGAAGAATATCATGACAAATTGAGCGGAAGTAAGGTTCTCTTGGGCTCCATATGTCATGAAAGTATCCCATACCCGTGTCAGATAGAGACTCATACGTCCCTGGTGTAATATCACAGGAAATATGATTGACGCTCAGCGCACGTTTTTAAGCCTTTACGGAAACGAATGAAATGTTGACGGAAATGTCAGTCGTTGTAGAGAGCCTTCTAGTGTTTTTTGATGGGTCCGAAGGGTCTAATTGTACCAAGGAGTACCCGCAGTTGAGAAAAAGGGATGATGGATTCATTTCAAGGAGGGTCTCAGAATCAAACTTTGCTGCACGATTGATCCTACTAGAGCTTGTTCAATATGTCTCAGGATACTCCAGGGATAAATCCAGCGGTGTTGTTTGTCCCTTGTGTTTTTAAGTTTACCATTACAGTCTCTTGGGAATTACCTTTTTATTAGAAAGTTTCCATAAGAAAAATGCGATGATTATTGGCAAAGTAACGACAAGGGTAATATAACCCTACACCATACGTTTTGCTGTCACGATCCATTGATTTCTTAATCTTGGTTTACAATGGGAGTTAGCAAGCTTCTTCCCGGGGACATTCTTTCGCCTTGCCTGCACGGTTTACTGTTCTTTAACATTGGAGTCACGTATCAATGTTGACAGTCTTCTTGGGAATTGAACCAAAATGACTACTATATCACTTAACCACGATAACCTATGGAGACATTACTACTCGTGATATCTGTATCAATATGCATTATCTCCCTTATCCTAAAGTAATTGACTTACGTACAGGATAAATGGATTAAACACACTAATAATGAAACTGGTAGTACAAAATTACGTATTTAATCCCTCGTAAGCGTTACAAGAAAGACCCATGTCCTTAATGAAATATTCCATTCATGCATAACGACAGTGGAAGAAGGTACGATTTGACTTAAAAAATCGATATAAAAACCGTACGTACTGGAAGTTTTTATACTAATAAATTTAGATTCGGCAACACAAATTTAATTTGATGGTTCGAAAAAATAAAATAAATAAAAACAGGCCTAGGCATCCTAGTATAGCCCCAACTGCTACGATAGGAGCCATTAAGTCAACACAAAAGGCTGGGGTAATATCTAAACAATGAATTTTGAACTTTTAATCAAACCACTGCATTGATAGATGGAAAAACTGTAACAATTAGGAAGAAAATGACTTTTCCTCAACTGTTGGGGGCAAAATATGAGCATATTTGCGTTGATTGAGAACCAGGACCTTTCTTTTTTTTTGCAAATCAGAAAAACATGAAGAGGCGAATCCGAGAACCAACAAATTAAATTGATATGGCCTTAGGATTTACATTCAGGATATACATTGTAAAAGACGTTTTTATCAGGATGCTGCAGTGACATGTTGTTATTCGTCATATTCCTGTGGATTTGTTTTCCAAACGTCAGCATCCTTATTGATTGACAACAAAATCCTCAAAAACTCATATGTTTAAATATACGTTCTTGGGATTTTGTTGTCAATGAGAAAATCCCCAAAACTGATATCTTTAAAATATACGTTTTGGGGGATCTTGTTGTCAATCAGAATGTGGAGAGTCTAGCGTTTAGTCTTTGCTACTGTTATAGGGAATCATGGTTGCTTGTTATTTAAAGGACCTGTTATTCAACATAGGCCACGGCAAGTAATTTTATGGATGACATCAGCGCGCGCATTAATTTTCGCCTGATTAAAAAAAAAGAAATTTTGTTGCCTTCTGTCAATGGTCAATATGCCGAAAATGTACAAAGATTTCTGTTGCCATTCCGGAAGGTGAATGGCAAATAACTATGAAGAGAGGAGACAAGAATAGGCTCTGATTTAATGTTTTGTTTCTTACTTTGCAGTGATATGTGACGCTGTCTGTGTATATGTGATGTTCCTACTGAATCAATACAATTTGTACAATGATTGAGTCAACATTTTAAATTGTGGGAACCTTGTTTTCTTTCAGCCTGCCTTCTTTTTTTTGCCCTCTCGCATTAGATTTGGAGTCTGCGGAGGATGTTATCCAAAAAAATTACTTGCTGTGGCCATACAACGTAATATCTTCTCATTCGCCACGAAACATATGGTAACGTCTTAGTACGTTCACATATGTGTTATGTTACATAAAGAATCATGTAGTCCACGTTTGTGTAGGCCTAGGGGTCTCTAAACCCAACGAGGCACCTTCCATGTAGGTCGACATTCTTATTAGATTGTGGGATATGATCCATTGCAGACACTCACATCAGGTCGGCCGTGAATATTCAGGGTCTGAGCATGACTAGGAACTTATCGTTCCTCCGCTGTGCCCTACATGATGGGGTCGGTTCGGATATGTTTTTTTTATTAATAGTAATAAATTTTCCCATCTCTACAGCTGACGTTGAGTTACTGACGTGTAATATATTCGGTATTACCAGCCGTGACTCCGTGTTTGTTGCAGACGATGTTATACATGATCTCGTTACTCTAACGCCCGTATCCAGACGCGGGAATTAACCTGCATGGTTTCCAGGGTTAATGGACTTTCGCGAGTTTATATGAATTGTAGTATATATGTTTGTTCAACTTTAAAGTGTGAACGTGTGTTTTTTTACAAGTTCGCATTGGACTTTCGCGAGTTTATATGAATTGTAGTATATATGTTTGTTCAACTTTAAAGTGTGAACGTGTGTTTTTTTACAAGTTCGATTGGACTTTCGGCTTCATATGATTTATAGTATATATGTTTGTTCAACTTTAAAGAGTGAACGTGTGTTTTTTTACAAGTTCGATTGGACTTTCGGGTTCATATGATTTGTAGTATATATGTTTGTTCAACTTTAAAGAGTGAACGTGTGTGTTTTTTACAAGTTCGATTGGACTTTCGGGTTCATATGATTTGTAGTATATATGTTTGTTCAACTTTAAAGAGTGAACGTGTGTTTTTTTACAAGTTCGATTGGACTTTCGAGTTCATATGATTTGTAGTATATATGTTTGTTCAACTTTAAAGAGTGAACGTGTGTTTTTTTACAAGTTCGCATTGGACTTTCGGGTTAATATGATTTGTAGTATATATGTTTGTTCAACTTTAAAGAGTGAACGTGTGTTTTTTTACAAGTTCGCATTCATAGCGACGACATTATTCCTTCAATTAATATCGCAAGTTCACATCAACGTTAATACATATTTTATACGTGCATATTTCGTGGAAGTAGTCTCCAAATCACATCCACCTCTACAACGAATCTTAAAGTCATAAAAAGTTTTTGGGAAACCAATTTAAGCTGCAAAGGTATTAGAAGTCATTTAAATTTTCCAATTTCATAAATATGAATGAAGCAGGTTCAGGTATCAGTATGAAAGTTCATCTCAGTTGGTAAATTACATTATGAGAAACTTAAACTGTTCTCCAACTCAAAATTTGACTCACCAGAAATTTTCGACTGAATCACTCAGTCTTCCTCAGCTACCTGACCCAAATGCTGTGGACACGTGATTTTTCCCACGTGTGACGTCAGCAAGGATTACTTCAAGAGAGGCATAAAAGAGGCCATACACATCAGGGCACTTCAACCATGGTTCAACCGGGACGGGGGGCGATATCGACTTCAGACAACCTTTGACCCTTTGCTGACGTCACACGTGGGAAAAATCACGTGTCCACAGCATTTGGGTCAGATAGCTGAGGAAGACTGAGTGATTCAGTCGAAAATTTCTGGTGAGTCAAATTTTGAGTTGGAGAACAGTTTAAGTTTTTCATAATCATTTCAGGTATATGTAGGTACAATCAATAACGTTAATATGTGTAAACACAAACATTACAGAGATAGAGATTCTTTATTGACACAACAAAAAAGTACAGGGACTTTTGTATGGTCTTCTACAACTTAACTAAAGATCTAACAAAGCTAAATACATGTGTGGATGACGTCATCTTACGTACAGAGTATAATATTATGTATGCGGTAACAATAAAGGTTTAACTATTCTCTAACATGTGTTCTCTAAGATCGAAACGTTCTTTTTTCTATTTGAAGACTGTATTGGTTATCTCCCCTGAGAATGTAGTTGAATTTATCTATAGGATCTAACATATTGAAATCAATTGAACAAGTGGAAAGAAAGGTGAACAGCAATAGGCGCTTATCATTGTATAGTGTACAATCCATTATAAAATGGTGCTCATTTTCAATCATGTTTGGACAAAAGGGACAGAACCTTTGGTCATTTGGTATTTTCTTGTATCGACCCATTTCTATGTTTAATTTATGACAACTAATTCTTAATTTTGTGATCGCTTTTCGGATATCTAGTACATATCAGATAGGTAATTAGATATTGGGCGAAGAACTGATATGATATATCAGCTCAACTGATATGCCCATTGGACGTCTATCGTAACGATGATACTCGTATATCATATCAAGGAATCCTGCGAGTGAAAAGACACTCTTTTCCATTTAGAACTGACTTGGGCAAAGAACTGACTTGATATATAAGCTCAACTGATATGCCCATTGGACGTCTATCGTAACGATGATCCTCGTATATCATATCAAGGAATCCTGAGAGTGAAAAGACACTCTTTTCCATTTAGGTGGGTCACGCGAAACTGTCCTCTATTCGTGTCACGAACATTAATCAATTAATCACGGTGCTTTCCAGTCGGCAAAACACTGACCAAGTTTGTGGTGACCTAATTAACCTACAATTTGATAACACAACTCCGGCAGGACCTTTGAGACAACGCATCGATTTTGCAAAGTGATGTAGACCTACTTTCTTGTTACTTTAATCACGACTTGTCAGGTCAGAGTACAGAGATTGGCTACCTCCACAGAGATCACAAATAACTGGCCGTAGTACTAGAAACAGCGAGATGTTAGACTGTGCGAGAGCACGAACCAACAGATATAAGGACTCGCCTATACCGTTCATGGTCCAACTACTCAATAACTATGGACTAAACCCCTGACTGTTGTCTTCTTAGTACAGTGTTCTGTACCAAACGTTGTCCGGGAAATTTATAATGTATGAAACATGTATTTTTATTGGTTTGTTAATCGTGCGCCTATATAGATCGCAAACCTGTAGTTTTAATGTACCGATGTTTTGTATTGATTATTAATGATGTATTAATTGGTTTACAATTCAGGTGTTTTAACTGCGAAAAAACAATAAATCCATCTTGAATCTTGAATGATTTGTTGGTAAGCTGATGGGCACAACTGGTTCATATATTCGATTGATTTGTTAAAGATCTTCTTTTAAAAATGTCATTTACTTGTACGAAGGTTACTTATCCAGAAATATAATAAAATACATGTAATATAAAGATCCTTAAGAATATTTACAACTAAGTGTAAAAGTCATTTATTGCTAATGTTGTTACAACACCTTCTTACCAAAACTGTTATTACTGCCCAATGTGACGATTTGAAATATGCATATTGACTGTCTAACTAATTACAACTCCAGAACTGGCGTAATGTCTAAAGCAGAGGAATATTTATAATTAATTTAAATTTTAGCAATGTGTATCAATAATGTTTTAACAATTATTATACCTTTTAACAGCATACTTAAACGATATTTTGTGTTGACCACAGAGCAATTCAGGCATCCAGTAAGGTTGCCTGCGAGTCTATTGTCGGAGTATATTGTGTATATATGTTTGAGTTTGAGTTTCTAAATAAACCATTCTACTACTATACTACTAGCTGGACTGATACAAGGTTTTATTAGACATTTCGATCACTGTCAAGTGATCTTAATCATTGAAAGAAATGGGAAATAAATAGATTAGAAATCAAATAAATTTCTCAACGTTTTCAATTTATCCTTTTCTTTCGTTAATGAAGATTAATGGATAGTGATCAAAACGTCTACATATTGCCTTGTGTCAACCCAGTTGTGTAAATTAATCAAGGTCTGTATATAATCTGGCGTTTTGTTCCAGCAAACGCCAGACGTTTCACCAAAAACTTTAAAACGTTGCGAACCTAATCAAATACAAGTTTATAATTATAAAGTTACGTGTCATTCTTATACTTAAATTCATTGCATGCCCTTTTCAGACGAAAGTTGAGCATTCGTTTCGATAACACGGTTGTATTGAATACGTCAACTAAGACCTTTATCATTTTGCAAACATAGAGATGTCTGTTGCAGACAATTCACTACTCCGGAAACTCCGTGAGTAGAGGTGTAGACACGGTGACGCCTAGTTGTAATTGTTGCCGACAAGATCTTGGGAAGGTATCACCATGGGGTTGCCTGTAATGAGACCAGCTACAGCATGTTCCGAGTGATAGCACCTTGCCAATTTACATAGGATCGAATATACATGTCCGTGTGTGGTGACGAAGATGTGATAGCATCGATTTCAAGATCGGCACTGGGATCTCGTCTCGCTACACTACCAAAAATGTTTTTTCTCATTTTCTTATGTCGAGACATATTTTCTTGTGAAGGGGATATTCAAGAAAATTGAAGAAGCACTCTTAAAAGTTTTTGTACGTTGATTCTTAAATAAATAATTTTATTATTTTAATATTATAAAGAGAAAAGAAAATATTTCTAGTATCATGCTCACCAACAAGAATCTTAAGAATTTTTAGAATTTGAAGAAAGTTATTTCTTAGTTCAAGAAATATTTTCTTGTGGACAGAATCATTTTCTTGCTACAGTAAGGAAAATCAAGAAACAATTTTCTTGCTACGGGGATTTTTTTAATTTCTTGTTCAAAGAATAATTTTCTTGCTACAAGATGCATTTTCTTTGTACAAGGAAAAACGAGAAAAATATTTTGGTAGTGTAGCTGAAAGTTTTAACTTTTTTTATTGCAATTTTTACCATGACGTTGAACTTGTTAAGAGCTTTACGACTGGAGGCAATCTAAGATTTATAGATGCCAATATGCATCTAAGTGGTGCACTGCATGTCGTAAAGTATACTCATGAAAGTGCACCTAAATGTAGTTCGAATTTATTAAACTTTGAAAAACACAAACTTTTGTATTTTCTCCACGACGTTGAACTTGTTAGGAACTTAACGACTGGAGGCAATCTAAGATTTATAAATGCCAATATGCATCTAAGTGGTGTTGTAAAGTATACACATGGACGTGTACCTAAATGTCCTTTGAATTGATTAAACTTTGAAAAACACAAACGTTTGCATTTGCCCCCAAGCTTATCGTTCCCTATCATTGTCAAATCATACTTATTAATTGTAATTAAGTATCTACCACACAAAAACAAGAAAACAAACGCCGAAACTAACCAATTACGTATATTTCAACGAGACGCATTTTCTGCCTTAGGCCACAGCAAGTAAATTTTATGGATGACATCCTCCGCAGACCCAAAATCTAGTGCGAGCGAGAGAATAAAACAAGGCGGGCCGAAAAAAATAAGGTTCTTACATTTCAAAATTTTGATCAATCATTGTACAAATGGCATTGTACAATTATTCAGAGGAAACATCACATATACACAACCAACATCACATATCACTACATCAAAGTAAGAAACAAAGCATTAAATCAGAGCATTTCTTGTCTCCTCTCTTAGTTATCTGGTATCCACCTTCCGGCATGGTAACAGACATCTTTGCCCATTTTAGGCATCTGACCACTGTCAGAAGGCAACAAAATTTCTTTCTCCAAAATCAGGCGAAAATTAATGCGCGCGCTGATGTCATCCATGTAAATTACTTGCTGTGGCCTTAGATTGAAAACATTCGGCATATGATATTACCAGAGCCTTCGTGTTCATTCATCAAATCTTTTTTTCTGTTTCTCTTATATTCTCCATGATCCAGAACAGCTCAACTACATTGCCTTTTTACCTTTTACGATTTCACAATTAATTATCCACAATAGAAAACAGTAAAGGAACTTAAATGGAGCTCGATAAAATGTATCCAGCCAAAACACTCAAGGGTTCTCTCAAGTCCATACCATCAAATAAAAAGTCAAAATGATGTTGTTTGATTTAATTGGTGATATTTCATGTGAAACAAGGCATTGCATCACCAGTCATAAACCGCAGTGTATGAAGTGAATACGATAGAGCCATCTGACCCGGACTTGGTATAGGGTCGCTTCAAGAGGTGTATCTGTCATAACTCTGTATCTTAGATCTAAATTCTCCAACCCATGGCGGTGCGATCAATAGACTTCTGACATCTTAGGGCCTTGATCTTAACTGGATACGGGCTACCACGTCGATCCAACGTGCGTGTGATAGTTAATCCAGAGTTATGGGAGACAGGATGACTCGCTGGGGAAATCTTGCAGACACTCCTTGAGAACAGTCCAAGTTTCCGTGCAGGGCATCGGCTTCAATTGATACTTATATTACATTGAACTTGTGTTGAAAGAAGTTTTAAGGTATGGAAATATAGATTTGCCTCCATCCATCGGGAGTAATATGTTAAATCAATCGTGTTCGTGACGTCCAAAGGTATCGATGGTTGGGAGTTTGTGAATAATGATACTGTGGGAAGCAATCGTCTAATGGTTTCAACTGATTTGAAAAATTCTTTTTAGCATCGTTCAGACGTTTCACCTTCAACGTTGTCTTATGAAACATTTCTTAAAAGCACCCCAAATGCATTATTAAAAGCATTTTAGACATCACAAAAAGACGCCAGGTCTATAAATTATAAAAATAACGTATTGGTAATTTTCTATACCAACTTACTCACTTTTAACCTAGCTCCCAGTAATTGGTGGTGATAATTTTAAGGTAATCGTTACAACTTCCATATTGGAGGGGGTGGTAAATTTATAAAATGGGCGAATATGAAAATTCAAACCAATTCAAACAATATCAAACCAATGTATAATGATCCAGATAATTATGTTTACCGAAGGAAAACATATTGTTTTTGCTCAGTTTCTTCCTCTTTTTCTCCAAACAGTGACCTCTGACCTGACCAATGACATGATTTGTTGACGTCTGTCACCATGGTGACTGGTGTTGGGTTACATAATGTTGCAATTTCATGGTCTGCTCTGCTCCTGTCACCATATACTAGTAGTACATGAGTAATAACAACAGTTTTTGAGTAATAATTAACAAAGCAGACGATGTCCGAGGGTAAACATTATGCATTTGCTTTGCAAATGTTACTTCTCTAGTTGTAATTAAGTCACATAATCAGGACTTTGTGCAACTTTCAGTTTAGAAGATTGGATCCGTTCAACAGACCCTGCGGTCCTTGACACCACTGTCCATCAGACCGCAACAGCTTCTGTCACTGCCCTAGTTACTGCTAACCTGGTAAATGAATCTTTGGCGCCGCTATTAAACAGGAGAGATTAGTTTTTGTCTCGGCGGGGATTAGTCATCTTTGTTTTCCCTCACCGTGCATGTCTGTTTGATTGCCTTCAGTTAAAAGTATCGAATTTGTAAGTCCTGTTCTCCCTCAAGCAACGGTACATGAATGGTCGGTCTTAAATCTTTATGATATTAAAGTTCCAGTCACTGTGTTGTAAGGATACACGCTCAAGGCAGCTATAACCGTTACCATAGACCCTTAAAATCAGAATACCTTAAAATTGCAAAGGAAGTTACAGATGATCGAAGTAGTATACATTTACGATTAACCATGTTGCAGTTGAGTGGATCCTCTCTCTGTTGTCTCCTTTATAATAGAGAATGTGCATATACTTCTCCTTTATTGTACACTGTATATCAATACCACGCTGTAAAACTTAAGACATTGTCTTGCTGACCGATATGCGTCATTAATATTAACAAATTATAAGGCATTACAAAACAGTTTATTCCTCAAGTTACTACTGGTTATGCTTTTAGCACTCTATCAAAACGCCGACTTTATGATCTAGACGTTGTAAAACGGTTTAAGATTTTTCTTTATGCTGTTTTGGTCACGGATGTGACTAATACACAGTGGGTGTAAATATGGCATTTATTCTTCATCAACTATAGTCACAGAGGTCCAACTGCCATTTTAACTTTTTGCCTGTTGTCATTCAATTTTTGATGTCATAAAAAGTTGCTCCACTGATTTATAAATACATACCATCTGATTATTGAAACACGCTTAAATGACAATTCCAAAGAGCTTTCGTTTTCTAGCATATTGATTCACTGTTAGAATTAAACAACATCAAGTAAAGAGAAGCACACACCATAGTTTGCCTATTAAGCAATTACAAAGCAAAAGTTTAGTAAAATACACAATTCCATTCAAATCATTCAAATTATGTCTAGTCTTCCAATCTATGGATATCTGAGAAACCCCTAAAAGCTATCGATGTGTCTTCATTCAAATAGTCTGCGGTTGCACGGGGGGTTTGGATAATTTCTAGCTGTAGGGGATACATTTCAAGCTCCTATTTCGGTGCAATATAGATTGTACAACACGAACAGTCACAGCTGGCATCATTGAGTCTTGTGAGACTACATTTGAATTTATAAGCCACACACTGTCACACTTTCACGATTTTGGCCTCCCGAACACTAGCCGAAGGCCCCCAACCATGGTTAGGAGTAGTTCGGCGCAAAATTGGCTAGGTCGGCTGGTATGCCAGCCGAATGTTTCAAAATTTAAAACATTCGGGGACTGGGTGGTATGCGGCTGTCAGCAGAACACCAGTCATCCTTTCGAGTAAGCAGTGTTCGGTGGTGTGTTCGGTGGTCATATTTGACTCAAATTTAACTCATTTCGATTCGTATGAAAAGGTAGGCGTGGTCATATTTGACTCAAATTTAACTCATTTCGATTCGTATGAAAAGGTAGGCGTGGCCTACATCTGGTCAGACTTCTCCTGAACGTCAGCCTAACCTAGTCGGCTGGTGTTCGGGAGCAAGTTCGGGGAAGGTCGTGAATGTGTGACAAGGTTTTTAATTTGGTCTTCATCAAGCAGAAATACATTTATAGAGTGTATGAAAATAGAAGGACCGGTGGAAAGACATTTTATACGAGCCTCTTCGAATTATTTTTCTCTTTCTATTTAGCTAAGAACTATCTGCTTCTGACATCGCATCGTTCCATGACATTTCACAGCTGCGTCATCAAGGCAAGAGTCACAACTCCCATCAGAACTGCAAAGAGAGAAAAAAAATCCGATCATGTTATTTTCATCAAGATTTGTGATTAACGGATAAAATATGGACACTTTTAGAACATCACCATGGAAGATAGTCCTCTTTAAACCTCTAAAGATACACAATTTAGATCTACCGACTATCACTGCTTAATCAAAATTAATCCAGGCTACCTACAACTAAAATATTGCAACTATAGAAGCCATCCCTTTCAACAAAAATTGTTCAATCATAGTTAAAGAGCAGGCTTGCACTATATAAGAACCCAATAAATTCGGCTAACGTAAACTACCAGGCCCCATTCTGTCCCTGACTACTGTGGTGGTAACATGGGCACAGGGCTCTTGAAGACACTTTGTGTTTGTAACATATTGAAGACAGATAAGGAATTTATGTACATGTACAGTCTGTTTTACAGAAAGAAGATAGCCTCACCTTACCCAGAATATAGTAATTACACCACTGTACTGTTTTGCCAAGGTTTGGTGGTGTTATAGATTGGCCGGCAGTTACTTGAACAGTTCTAACAGAGATCCAGTCTACATGTATACTAGTGCTGCTTTCTCATACTACCAAATTGACACCACAATTGCAACCCATATTTCTAGACTCACTTACTATCCAAGCTAATTCAGTTGTGAGGTTGCCATTTTAGATATCTATAATTAGAGGCTTTGATGAAATGTTGACAAGACAGTTTGAAAAATTGAAATTTGACCACAAAGTTGGTTTTCCAGAAACTGAAAGTTGCAGATAGTATTTTCTTGATTTATGTGACTCAGTTACAGCTATCCCGATCATTCTGCATGGTTTGATATTGTTAGTTTGAAAACCAGTATAGAAAAAACATTTGAATTTGTTCAAAAAGAGTGACAGTTATTATGCTAATCTGTCCCTGCCATTGTTTTCGGTGGCTGGACCGTCTAGGATGTTTATTAGTTTATGTGGTTATGGGGGTCAATTCACTATTCAAGCTGCTGGAGAAGCCACAGTGGGGAGTACTTCCTTATTGCGTCGCCCTGGGCACCGAATCCTCCAGTTTAAACCAACAGAAAATAGAAATTCAGCCCCTTATTTCGATAGCGAAATATAAAAAAAAAACAAGAAATTTGAAATAACAAAATTCTGGGAGATATATAATGTATAATGTTCACAACAACTGCTTACAATTTATGGACATAATATAAACAAAAATGTTGCCAATCACGCAACTTATTACATAACTTAAACATAACTTAACCCTATCTAGACCGGGGGGGGGCTAAAAGTGCCCGCGGCAACTTTGATGTCACATAGCGTCTGAACGGCTAAAGCTAGAACCGCCAAACCTGGTGACTTTTCCTAAAATATTGTTGGCAACAAATTTGTATCAGTGGAAAAAGATAATGATTTTTCTTGTTGCCATGGCAACGGGTTTCTGACAGGCATTTTTTGCCAAATATAATAATTTCCATTTAAACAACAGAATTTTATGGGTTTTATGTCAAGTTACACATTGTTTCTAATATTAATAACATCACATATAATTATATGTAAATTTTATCATTAAAAATGCATAATTTATGCTAATTTGATGACATCATTGGGCGAAATCCAAGATGGTGGACCATATCATTACATCAGGTAAATACAGCTTATTTTCCTTAAAATTTCATCAACACTCCCATTTCTTTTTACAAAAAAGGTTCATATGAACGTCTTTAGTCTGTTTACAATGTATTTTAGGCTTTATCCTGAAAAAAAAACTATTTTTCAAAATTCAAGATTGATGATCCAAGATGGCGGATAGGTAATATATGCATGACGTCATTTTATGACGTCACCGGTGTTGCTATGGGCAACATAAGACTTAGTACATCCTAATATTCTGTCATAAACACTTTTGGTAAAGTTATGTCGTATACTGTTTAGTTTTCAGGGAATAACCTATCTAGACGGTTTTGGCCAATAAAATCACATTAATGACGTCATAATGACGTCATATTACGTCACAACAACATAAAAATTGTACATATGATAAATTTTTACTAGTACACTATCCTCTGAAAATTTGGTGGTCCTACGATATACCGTTCGCGAGTTCTGAGGGGGGGCCGAAAGAGCCCCCCTCCCGGTCCCACCAAGCCCAAAAAAGCGCGGTCTAGATAGGGTTAAAGGATGAGTTACATCACAATTATCACAATACGTGCCCCTCCCCCCTCTTCTGAAAGTGGTCATTACATGTAGTCTCGCATGTGTTAACCCCAACAGAAGACATCATATACAGCACAGGAACGACGAATTATTCAATACCTAAAAATTCAGACAAAAAAAATGCATCACGAATTGCAGTTACGAACACACAAACATGACGGAGTGACGTGACATTCTTACCTGGTCGTTCCATGAAGACGTGATGATGAATTCTCGTCATCCTTTAGACCAAGTTGTGCTAGCGAGTTTTTCATGTCATCTTCATCAACATCTGGCTCATCAATCTCTTTTTTCCTCTTCAAAGTTGGCAAATATCTCTGCATGGTGGTAAAGCAAACACTGTAAAATGTTTTTAACTTGGTAACATAGCATCGATTGTACTGATAATAGTGTTCTGTATGGAGGAGCATCTCTAGACCTTGACATTGTGTTGTGCATGTCGTAAGATCAGTTATGCGGAGAGGCGTAGGCATCAGTAAAGACCAGAATGTGAATAGAGTTTCACAATGCAGGAGCCAAGTTCATGCCAACATGCTTTCAAACCAACGCGAACTAGTATTGATCCAGCGACCTTAGCCGGGATGAATGTCGATAAAATCTTAACAATAGGCTCTCTGAAGGCATTCTCTGCCTCGTTTGATACTCGGCTGGTTCTGATAAAGGCAGGAATGGACAGGCATAGTAATTCGTTCCCGTGATCCTTATCAAGTGGTGGATTAACATTATTAACGACCGGGCCAGATACGTGTATTAGCATGTTTGATAATTCAGAGGGTTATGATTCTGTTTATTTGCATCACAGCTGATACAAATCTACAGAATTATCAACACATCCTATTTATTGATTTTCATATTTTGTGTGTGAAAAAAGTTAGAATATTACCGCATTATCTTGTTTGCTTTTCAGTTCTCCAATGTAATAAGGACACTTTCTCTGGAATTCATCATCTCCACTTTTGTTTTCTTTCGCCACAGTTCTTCTTCCATGTGCTGTCCGAACCTCCGTGACTGAAAATCAATTAAAAAATTTTAGGAAAGCACGAATTTCCTTCTAAAGTTACATTTAAAAAAAGATGGGCATTCAAGACACGTTTTAATTCCTACTATTAAATCCAATTACAAAACTACGATTTCATGACTATAACTACTACATGACTACATTTTGTTAGTATTTACTCTGCGTATCAATTTGAGTAGGAATAATAGCATCACTGCATTAAACTAGTAAAGTAAATATGAAATATAGGAATAACGATGTATAATACATGGATTATCATTCCAACATTTCATTTCATTGAACATTTCATGCCTAGACATGGTAACAGCACACTCAAGTTACATTAACTTATTTTATATCGCCACCAACGCAGAGGACAAATACATACAAATACAATACATGATTGCATCTATATCTTCTATTCTTCTTGTTAGTGAGATACACTGGCGTATTCGAATCCAATATTTATTATGTTAAGTAGGTATCACAACTTACATGGACTGGGTATTACAACCGTATTTTGGCTGACGGTTGAACGGTGTGTTGCAATCCCATTGGCCCTTTGTAGCTCTATTGTTGCTAGTCCGTTTGGGAACTTACAACTATACAAGGGAGTAAGATATTAGTTATGTCATGTAATGTTTTTTTTTACTTTTGTTTCTTCTTTATTTACAATGCATGTGTGCTAAAGATATGTAACCGACGAAAAGTAATAATAATAAATAATAATTATTGTATTTAAGGGGAACCCCCTCCATCTACATGATTTACTACATACTGAATTGTTTTTAAGTGCAAACAAAACTATATAATAAACAAAACCAAATGATGGAAAGTGTACAGTAGAAGGCCTTCACACATGTATCTGTTGCACTGTAAATTGGACACGTCAAAGACAGCAACGGTTTGTACGGTTATAAACATCAGCTGTTCGTTGCTGATAAATAGTTATTACATAGATGCTCATAAACGCATACCTCGTGTGTGAGGATGGCTTCACTGCTAGTTCCTCCTCTGTTTAGGCACGGTATAAGGAAAAACAGAAAACGTCTCATATTTAGTGTTGCAATCAGATATTTTCATGAATATGTATACAGTCATATAATGTGTATATCATGTATATCGCATTAGTTTGTTTGCTTCCCTTACTTTTTTGTTTTGTGATTTTTCTTGTGAAATGATAAAATGGACAAGGCGTTGTTACAAATGATGTATGCTACCAAGATATACTCAGAGTCATTAGAATCATCACCTCAACAGTACACCTTCCCGGACTGATTAATCTATACACCTGGGGTCCGCGCGGACCCCAAGACAGTTTTTTGCTAATTTGAAATTATCAACATGCTACCAGCTCAATTGTTTTGCAAACTGATGTGAGAACCTCTGTGTCCACATTGCATACAAAAATCATACATTTTGAACTTTTTCTATTTTTTGGTGAAGAAAAGAAGACAAGAAGAAATACCCGATTTTTAAACCCATTTCAGACTGAAGGGGCTTTTGAGGCCCAACTTTGATCTCAGATAGCGGCTAAACGGCTTTCGCTAGAAGTATCAAATTTGGAGACCTTTCCTAAAATGTCTCTGGAAAAAAGCTCATATTAGTTTAATACTACTAAGTTGATGTTTTTTTGTGTTGCCATGGCAACGGGTTTCTAGCAGGCAGTTTTTTTGAAAATAGAAGTAATTTTGGTTTAAACATAAAAATTTTCTGAGTTTTATATTAAATTACACTTCTTTTCCAACATTAATAACATCTTACATAATAGACCCATTCGACTTTCACGGATCGCATTAACTGCTTACGTCACAGGGGGGACATTTCGAATAGAAACTACGTCACAGGGGGGACATTTCGAAAGTTCCTTTCACGGATCGCATAAACTGCATACGTCACAAAACAAAATAACCTTAAATTGCTGTACGGAATGCCACCATACAAAGTTGGTGCCTGTTTTCCTGTCATGTCCGCATATATTACCAAGAAAATAGACACTTACCTACCTTTTAGTAAAAAAATGACCTAACAGGGGGGACACCGAGAGCGCAAGCTCCGTTCGACTTCAGCGTTCTAGAATGACGTTCTATCGAAATGTCCCCCCTGTGACGTAGGCAAATTATGCGATCTGTGAAAGTCGAATGGGTCTATTAAATATAAGTTAAATCATTTAATATGCATAGAATATGCTAATTTGATGACGTCATTGGTCAAAATCCAATATGGCGGACTATATTATTAGCTCTGACGTCATATGACGTCATAATTACACCAAAGTTATTAAAATTTAATCTATTACTACACCATTCTCTGAAAACTTGGTAGACATACGATGAGTGCATAAAAAACATATAAAAACGGAAATAAGGTAATGTATAAGAACGCCAGTGTATCCATTATGATCGAAAGCCGGCTGGGGTCCATTTTTTTATAAATGGTAGAAACGGAGTTTTCTGCACTGTATTGAAAGACAACTTTGTGGGTGACAATTACCTAAAATTTCAGAAAAAAATCTTTAGAAACAAAAAAGATATTACAGAATATATAGTGCTGGGGTCCGCGCGGACCCCAGGTGTACTGTTTAGGGTTAAACAACTTACCTTGTCGGTAATGATCATGACCCAATTGTCCCCAACATTGTGTTATTGTCTCCGTAATTGTTTTTTAAAAATGTCACAAAACTGTCCATCCCCCCCGTAACATCTGTGTCCATAATATCACCAGGATCCATAGTATCGCCACCTTGAGAAACAGTGTGCTTAAAGGTATTTTTACTGCAGCATACCCTAGGTATGTACATTTGATGTGTGAAGGATTGCTTACCAAAAGCATGTTGCAATAAAAATATCTTTAAGCACACTATTTCTCAAGGTGGCGATATTATGGACCCTGGTGATATTATGGACACAGTTGTTACATTTTAAGTCTTGAGTAGTAAAGTTTGAGTTAGCAGATAAATTTCACAATACAACACAATAATCTAGGCATTGGTAGAGCTTACCCGATTTGGACAGACGAGAGGCCCATATGGTTCTCGCTCTAAGGCACAGAGTCAGCACTATGGCGAACAGTATTCCCAGTACAACTCCCATGGTGACGGCAGCAATCATAACGACATCAGAGCTGTCTGTAGACCAAAAGAGAATTAGACATATGAAATTCATAACAACGATCTCGTTGTTATGAATTAGACATATGAAATTCAACGAGATCGTCAGTCAAGACTGGTTATAAGAAAAAAAAGAAGAATTTTATTTCAAGACAATTTTACATGGTACAATGTATGGCAACGACTAGTGAACATAATACAAAAAGAAAAGGGCATACAATGAAACTTTTAGAGGTACTAAGCATAAAGTACTAAATTAAATATAATATACAATCAAGTTGGGATAATCAAGAGTTTTGGCATTCCCTCTAATAGTCTTTTATGGATCTACCTATTTTGCAGTGTGATAGTTGTTGCTCATTTCAATATAATGATATAAATCTGTCTATAGCATCCAGTCTGATGAAATCTATTTTATTACAGTACTTGACTCGATAGATGTGAATAGCTTAGTACGTAAAACATCATATCAACGAGATCGACGTTCAAGACTGGTTTTATGAATGCCGTAGGTTGGAGTAAACTTTGAAGTTAGCTGACTGTTTCAAAGGGGTAGACCACGATATGGTCTATTTAAAAATCTATACCTATTTTTCCAATCTATTGGCAACAATTTGTCAGTATCTTTTCAATCTTCATTCATTGACGTAAAGCATGTCCCTGCCCCGCCTTTTTCTCAGATCTTTTCATTATGTTTTCGCGATTGGTTACACATAGACAGATGGTGAGGCGCATCGCCATTTTCTGCTCTGCCGGAGTGATGATCCTATTTTCTGCTTTGCTGAAGCGGCATTTGTTTCAATGTGTGGGCATGCCTCTGTAGTTGCGAGAGAAAGAACTTTGCAATGTATTGATAACCGCCACATAGACGATGCGCTGCATGTGGTGACGGCACGTTTAAACATGCATTTGTCATTCTAAATGCATGATGACAGCAATATTTGGTATTCAAGAGCAAACCAACATAGACGGTGGACAGTCACTTTCAAGTGCCCGGCTTTAGCGACCACTTTCGAAAATACCTTTACCGTATTTACTAGCAAAGCCTCTTTTAGCTGTACTGTAACTGTTAGGGTCAAAGCCAACATTTCGTGGCGCCGTCTAGACCTCAGGACGTAATCCACTCAGTCTTATGTAACTTTATACTGGCATTGAAAGAAATTCTTCGCAAGGTTTACAGTATTTAGTCAACGTAAAATGTATCATTCGTATGTATATACACATGTCACCATCGACAGAGATAGCACTAAGTTAAACATATTTTGTTAGATACTCGTACCTGAAAGATATAAAGAACCTTTAAAAGCTAAAAGAAACATCGAAGCTAACCAAAGCATCAAAATGTGTATGGACTTTGTGAAACCTTATCTTTACACATGAAAACTGTTACTCAAGCAACAAAACCAGTGGCACAACGTCGGGGCATGTATATATATGTAGGTAGATTTAAGTCCATAGGTTCTGGGCCGAATGCCCTACGCCACATGACGCCACACGATAATAGCTCCGTGCTAGTTGGGTTTCCTTGGCTGTGTCTTCGGCCAAAATGAATAAATATCAAACAAGAAAGGTAACATTTGCAAAGCAAATGCATTCATTCTACCTTCACATGGTCTAGCCTAACAAACTACTTTTCTGTTTATTCTTACTCGAACACATTCGTTTATATGTGGTGACCAGCCCCTCAAACTCTCCCCTGCTACATAATACAATCCAACACCTCAGTTATGTTGTATACAAACAAAAACGCATGCAGAAAAACAAACTCCGCTGCAGCAACGTAAGAACGTCACAGAATAGCCATTTTCGAACTTCACCTTTGTTTCCATAATTGCTACTCGCCTACCAAATGCCATCCACAGCTTTCCGGGATATGCTGTACACATTCAATCAACAAATGCATAAAAATCCCCTGCGGTGCCGCTGCAAAATGCCAGGTATACCATTTTGTAACTTGACCTTCGTTTTTACAACAGAAAAGAGTCCATCTACAACTTCTAGACGTTGACATTCATACAGACAGACACAACAGGTGTTCCACCAAGACCAAACCGAAAACATACCCTTCTGACGAAAGCAATAATCATTTTCTTACCTTCTGTGACGTAGACCCTAAAGTCTTGCCTGTCCTGGCCGAACATATTGGAGGCAATGCAGGCGTAGTTTCCAGTATGAACAGTCTCTGCCGAGGTGATGACTAACACGCTCTGTGTCTGGTCCCCAGTAACGATCTCCTTGATGGAGATTTCTCCACTAACCCCGCCTCTCAACTTCCGTTTCCGGCCATCACGCCCTGCCAGTTCCCAGATGACACCATCCGGTTCCGGGTCAGAGGCTATAGTACACGTAAGTTCCACAGTGTCGCCTCCTGCAGCAGATACTGAAGTAGACTGGCTCACAACTTCTGGTCGACCTAGGATTGAACAAAGAGAGAAAACAAAGATAACGGTTATCAAGACCTTACACAAAGTCCTTACAAGTTCTGGTGGTATTATTCTTTTTGTTCATAGTTTAGGTTATATATGAAAAGTAAAGATCTTTTAGGCCGTAAGGCAGTATGTTGTTAATCCACAGTGTCTAAGACATGGTATTAAATTGCGTAGCCCATCCCTCTCCTTCCACTACCCTTTTGCTCATAAGGCGTTCTTATATCTCATATCTCTTTTAGCACTACCTACGTACTTAATTTTTACCACTTCTCATTCATAGCATGCCGTATACATTTACATAAATACAATGTAATATGATGCAAATTATTGAAAACAAAGTCATAGACAGTGTTTGGAGCCAAAAAATTTGAAGCAACGGTAAAATGTACCTATTACGTCGATGTATGTTTCTCTTGTGTCCTCAGAAAAGTTGTCACTCTTGGCAACACAGACATAGTAACCCTCAGTCTGATAGTTCAAAGGTGAAAGAGTCAAGGGGTTGTTAAAAGGCTGTTTTGTATCCTTCCGCCGCCATGAGATCTTCGGTCTGGGATTTCCCTCTGATTGGCATTCCACTCTGAAGACCTCTTGTCCGAATAAAACACTAATCTTCTGATCAAACGTTGACTTTATCTTTGGAGGATCTAGAGGGGTAAATGGCATGAAATATACTCATGAATAATTTCATCAGATTGGTGAATGATTGATTAGCAAAGTTCTTCATTCACAAACACTTCTTGAGTAAATCCGTAAATAATTTACCAGGTTGGTAAACGAATGAATAGCAAAGTTCTTTGATCACAACCATTTTTTCACGAGCCGACGTTTCGATGACCGTCTGTCATCTTCAAGTAACAAGTGACAGTGCACTGTGAACTATGTAACACCTTTAGTGCACTATTCACCAAGTAACATCTAGCGTCATTGCACAGTAAACCAGTAAGAATTGCCCTGATGAAGATGACAGACGGTCATCGAAACGTCAGCTCGTGAAAAATAAATGGTTGTGATCAAAGAACTTTGCTATTCACTTCTTGATTACGTTTTGATAACCGTCTGTCAGCTTCATCGGAGCTAATACATATGTGTGACCCGTACCAACAATCATATTGGCCCTAACGAAGATGACAGACGGTCATCTAAACGTCGACTCGCCAAAAATGTGAATAAAGAACTCTTCTATTTAGGTATGAAATATATATATCGTGGCATGAATGTACAATAAAGGTATTTAATTTCATTTATATTAATATAATTAAGTTTTTTGTAGAAAAATTATGTGCCAATTGTTTGAAATTAGTTTCTTGGCAAATTAAAGACAATCATCTGAGAATGATAGATCTATCATACAGTCCTGAACATTGCTTTAATGAGATGAAGCTACAAGCGGAAAATGTTTTTTTTAACTTTTCCTCAATTCATTATTTTGTCTATTGAGACGAATGAATACATAGAAAACCCGATCCACAATCACATCAGTAATACCCTGATATATGATACCAGCCATAGATCCCGTCGGTATTTGCTTGAAATGTTTAGCTTTGTGTAACCCGTCCCAATCTGTACATTACGTGGATGTTAATGGATAGTCGTGCTGTTTCTCATTCTTACATATAACCTCCAAGGTGATCTCCCCGGTCCCTATAGGCTCGATCCCATTATCGGCTTCACACAGGTAAGCACCGCTGTCTGTCCGGGACACTCTCGGTATCAGCAACGACGAGTTACTGTAAATAGAGATAAGGAGTGCAGTGAACTTAGAATTTTGTTTGTATTAAAATCCCCATTGGTGTACATGATTTTACACCTATGTGTGTTCAATTAGGCCACAGCAAGTAATTTTATGGATGACATCAGCGCGCGCATTAATTTTCGGCTGATTTTGGGGAAAAAAACAAATTTTGTTGCCTCCTGACAGTGGTCAACATGCCGAAAATGGGCAAAGATGTCTGTTGCCATGCCAGAAAGCGGATGACAGATAACTATGAAGAGAGGAGACAAGAAAAAACTCTAAATTAATATTTTGTTTCTTTCTTTGATGCAGTGACATGTGATGCTGGCTGTGTATATGTGATGTTCCCACTGAATCAAGACCATTTCTACCATGATTGAGTAAAAATGTTTAAATGTAGGAACCTTTTTTTTCGGCCCGGCTATTTTTTTGGCCCGCTCGCATTAGATTTAGAATCTGCGGAGGATGTCATCCATAGAATTTACCTGCTGTGGCCATATCGGTAACAGTACTAAAAGTAATTATGTAATTAAGACCTTTAAGAGATAAACTTAAAACTGACGTGTGAGAAGTTAAGAGGTCAGCAAAACGTACTAAAACAAAATCTGGGTTTTGTTTGTATGGAGATCCAAAAGTAATAATAATTGACAAAAGTATGAATTAACCTTACTTACCTAATCATACAATACAGATGTAATGCAATCAAAATCAATCATAATAATCACACAAAAATATGATGACTTAAAAGAACCAAAGATGTGTATAACTGAGTGGGATCAGCGGTAACAAAATAATAATGACTGGATAGCAAAAAGATTGAAAAAAGTATGTGACTAGTAGATGATATAATTGAATGGGAATGTTAGTATCAATTCATCTTTTTTACAAAAAAAGGTTGCAATCCTGAGATATCAACACGACTGAATAATGGTCGCTAAACTACAAGAATAATCAATAATCCAAATTTCTTAGCTTTTATGTGTAACACGTTTTTCGAAAAATAAGAAGTAGCATATTTCAAAATAACTAATCTATATCTATATCTCAGTTTATTTTGACTTGCGTCGAGGGCACCATGCTAGTTTAAGGGATGTTAACCTCCGAACTACACTTTTAGAACATTCAAAAGTAAATTGAATGTATTTCTTCATATATGCGATTAACAAAGAAGGCGTCGTCTTCAACATTAAATCTAAAGTGTACTTGAGCATATTTCGCGTTTGTGGATGGAAGTGGTCACTATACCTCTACTACTGAAAGAATTTTACAACTGTCTGTAACTCTTTTACATGTCTACCGGTAAGGTAAGACAACAGATAGCGTTTAGCCAACGATGAAGAAACTGCCTAACTACACGAAACACACCAATTGATATACCTCATGCCTGCATTTTGCGGAAGGCTGTCATCGACTCTTCTCCAGCTGAAAACCGATGTTGGGTTCCCTTCAACAACGCAAGTCAGATTGGCGTAACCTCCCTCTAGAGCCTGAACCGTCTGCCTCGGTGTTATGACGGTTGGAGGATCTAGAAAACGACAGGAGATAGTTTCAAGCAATATTACGTTTACTTTGGAGAGCAGATTGCAGTAATACCAGGCCTACCCAACACAATATTTGCCATTTACTTGTCAACGCAATGCATCTATTACTGTCATTGTAGTTCCTGTAGAAAAACTCTGCCATAAGTTTCACAATCCAACAACATAGGAGAGCCAAATGCCTCCATTGCCTTGAAGATGTAACAGCAGCTATTATAAATTCCACACGAGATAAAATCTTAGAACCTTGTTGTTTTTAGAACTAAAATATGCCAAGGATTTACACCAAGCGTACTGTTGTAAGACCCAATATTGATTCGGCCTCCAGGAGATCTCTTGTTAAATCACGTACATTTTTGTTGCTTCTCTAAGTGTTTCTTTTTTTTTAAAGAGACTTGAGGCTAGAGTGGAATATGAAACATGTAGGAAAGATTAACGGGTCGCTCGATGAAAATATAAAATATGATTTTTCAAGCCCCTTCATATACCGTGTATTCACATAAATCCCCTTAGCTAGCCGTACGGATGTAGATAATATTAAATCCCATTTATTTCCCTTGGTAGACGTCGATTCACTGTTATAAAACATCTCTTTCGGCATAGAGAATTCATAGCAACGGCTGACTGCTACATGTCAATACTATCTACTACAAAACATCCCTCTTCAATCCTACACCATCTAACAAGATATTGATTCTCTTGGTTCTGGTGGCATGTAATTCCTTATTCCTGCAGTATTGGGTGATTTAACTACATTCCAACTTCACAATTATCAGAAGGTAATCTAATGTTGTCTATGCTTCTCAGAGCAGCTGTTTAGTTGAGATGTTAATGTTGCAAAACGTGTTATTTCTATACATGCTTTCAAAAGGACCACGTTTTTTTGGGACACAACAGGCATTCCACGTTGCATTCTAAATAATGGCACAGTTGGAAGACGATTTGGAATGTTCTATAATGTGAAAGGGCCAGAGACCTGTGCACAATGGGTCATCATAGACTCCATCTTGTGCCTGTCTGTTTGTACGCACATGAATGTGTTTAGATTAGAGTTTAGGTCAGAGGAAAAAAATACGATTACGAAACTCATCATCATCATCATCATAGCTTGTCGCTATTTCTCTCAGCAAAAAAACTCATGATTTGGACGAAATGGATCACGTTTTGAAAATACAACATGCATTCCACATCGTGTTATTCCAAAACATGTTTTGGAATGAACCACGTTTTTTTAATACAGATGCATTGCACAACCTAGTATCCCAAGTCATGTTTTAAAGGTGAATGCGGTTGCTAAACGAGTGATTAATCTGTACCATAGTTTACTGTACGTCATTTAGTGTACCTTGATATACGAATACCCACTCTGTGAAATTTCGAGTAATTCTACATATTTTGTAGCCTGGGTACCATCCTACTTGTATGCCGGGGCTCCCACACTCGCTTCCCTAAGAAGTCTTAGGGAAGCGAGTGTGGGAGCCCCGGCATACAAGTAGGATGGTACCCAGGCTACATATTTTGTTTTATAGATAATCATTTACATCGTGCACGCTGCTTTTATATGTTTGTTTCTAATAATGTAGTACGACGTTTTCTATCCAGATAACTTAGTATGATGTTTCAAATCTAGATCCAACACTAACCTTAATAATTTAATCACGTATATAAACGTGTCAAGAAACCCCACGCAATTCAGCCTACAGCTGTCATGTGGGATTTGCTGTTTCAAAGAATTGAATTCAATAAACTATTATGTTTATGATGCAAAAGACGTTACTTACAGTGCACTTTGATCCGTACAGTGGCAATCTTCAGCGGTGCCACACCAGGGAACCCCTGGTCCGCTACGCAGCTGATGTTCGCCGAGTCGTCCCACTTCGTCAGGAACGGGATGTGCAGCTTCCTCTCCACAACGTTCCCAACCGACACCTCTTGGTAAAACATCCCTATGGGCTCCAGCGCTGTTGTCCCGTTGTACCACATCAGATGCGGCAATGGTTTCCCTCCCTCCGAGCGGCACGTGAGCTTCAGCGCCTCACCAACACTACGGGGGTTCAGGTTGCCCGCTATGACTGGTGGATTCACTGGGGGAACTGAAAACATCAATGATCATAACTGAAGGGCAGTATGAAATCATTTTGTGCCATTTCATTTTGTGTTGGAATTCTTCTTATTTCCTTCGCAGAAGGAAAATATCTTGTTTTTGCTCTGTTTCTTCTTCTTCCATTCCAAACACATAAGGTCAATGGCCTGGACCAGAAGTTTGTCACCATAGTAACCTGGTACTGAGGCCTGTGGTGGCGGGATACTTTCATAATTCAAAATTTATTCATCAACTTGGCAGTTCTTAGACTGAATTACGTTGATTGTACAATGTTGCCAATTATAAAAAAACAGTACTGTTAATAAGCAACATTTCATCAGTTAAAAAGATACGTAGCAAGGCAGAGTTGGAGAGACTGGTTACCGTGCATATGAATGTATTTGAGTATGAATAAACAGAGCAGTATGTGAAGGTTAACATTATGCACCCGCTTTGCAAATGTTACCTTTCTAGTTAGAAATGTCAGATTAACTACTTTGTAACCGTTATGTGTTAACCCATTTAAATGTTACCCCATTGTCTGCATGACGCCATGGTTTGGGAAGTCTTAAAGATTTAGCTGTTTTACGGTACAGCTATTCATTGTTGAGCGCGAAACAAACTCCCTGGCTCACGGCAGGCAATTTGATCAGGGTCACGTTTCCAGTCTTTCGGGGCCATTTAATCTAACGAGTGGGCTCAGGGTCCGGCACACCACCGTTAACACCACAAGACAGATGCGGCGCCCAAAACCAATTATACCTCATCACATGCGACTTGACCAACTTGATTTACACATCTCCACAGGCCGACTTTGATGATTCTAACTCGTTGCTGGGAGCTCAATGGCGAGTCGTTATTCTGTATTACCGTGGACAGCCTCCATTAGACGACAGTATACATCACTCTTAAATCTCCGGCCGACCCGTTCAGGGTAAATGGTGAATATTCTCAAGCCTATGGTGCCACACACAAATCAGTGGGTAAGTGCCGGTTTGAGTGTAATGTATGTTGACACTTTTGTGTCAGTTCAATAATCTATCCTTTATGTAATGACTCTTTGTCCACACCATTGCTTTGATTTTTCCGTGGTACTCAGAGACTATGAGTAGCAGCTATATAGAAGAATATAGTGGCACAAATGCAAAACCTATTGTCACGAACAATGCTTTCCGTGGTTCCCAGTCCACCAAGCAGATTCTCTGGGGCAGGCAGATTCTGTGGGGCAAGCCTGAATCCACGTTGGGCAGGCAATGGTTACAGGAGGCCAATAGATACAGGTAGCCAAAAGATATAGACTCCCCTTTCCCACAGAATCTGCTTGGAGATTAACCGTTGTCTTCTTGTGACAAGCATTGCATGGGTAATCTCCAAGCAGTTTTCATTTGTAAATAAGTAGTATTTATGTTATGACCCCCTGACACTCCTCCACGCTCGACCTCTATGAAAAGCGGCCGAAATAGCGGCCGATTAGAGCATGTAACACAGTTACAGATCGAGTTGAAATAAAGGCTCAAACAAACAAACAAACAAACAAGCAAATACAACTGTGACAAGACAGTATCCATTGGTCAGAGGAGTGTGACTAAGGGTCACTCCTCGAGCCAACGGATACTGTCTTGACAGCGTAGGATTTGTTTGGAGATTACAAAAGAAGCATATTGTAGATGTTATTATAGATAGCAAAGAACAAATTCATTTTCCTCATATGCAACTAGATAAAGCATGTATTATAAGGTCCATCTGTTCGTACAACTACAACTGTCTTTAGAAGTGAGAAGAAGCTAAAACTGTATATATTAGTATGCGGATGTAGTGAGACTTACTAGACTTGTATCACTGTTTCTACCTAGAGCTTGATCACCATGACCTGTATTCAGCCCACAAGCTAATAATTATATAAGGGCATCATCATCATCAGGTCAGCGGGTTGCCCGGACCAAGTCCACTTTTTCTCTCCATGCCGCTCTGTCCGCCATTAACTGCCCCAGGTGTTAAGGGCATAAATGTACAATAAAGGTATTCATTGATAACCTGATGTTTGGTGGGCAGCCTCGTTCTGTTCTTATCATGTTAAATTGTTGATGAAAAATCCCTCTATATTTCCTGAATTTGCGCTATTTTTCACCCGACTGTCGGGAAAGTTCCTTTTGTTCCATTGATCGCCCCACACTCTGCCGTGGTCACATCAATAGGCGCAATGCAAGTCCCGTAGGCAGTGTTCAATAATCAGTCAATGACATGCACTGGGCGCTTCAGGGAACACAACGCCACTTTTTCAAAGCTCATCTCCACCCCACCTCCCTTAGAAATTGAACGACTATTCTAATCTATCACCGGTGAAATGAGAAAGGACCTATCCCTAATCCTGGAACGTTTCATCAGGTCACAGCGAGCAGGGAGCCTATTATCCTACAGGACCTGTGGAACAGGATTGATTGTTCCCTCCTAGTCCAAAGTGCACCGCCATTAGTCTGATTTGACAAAGTCCTTGAGTCAATTCGCAATATTGGGTCGCAGGCAAAAACACTGGTCCCGTCCGACATACTAATGTGCATTTTAGACGTGCAAAGGGTACGTGTGAAAATGTCGTTATTAGAGTGCTAGTAATGATCTGCATTTATTTACGAATCATTTCTCCGATGTGGTTCTGCTCAGTGCAACCGTTTTATCAAGACGACAATGGACATATTTTTCTATTCCATTTTTTTTACATGACACGACAACTGCACACTTAAGTTTTTCAACTTATTTTTATGCCACCACTAACGCAGACAAACGCACGGACAACAGACATACTCATTTTTACCTTATGCCTCAGTAAATTGAGAAAAGTCGTGTAAACTGCCTTTCCCAAGGGCACAATATCGGTGGCGTGGCAGGATTCGAACTCTGGACCTCTTGGTTCTCAGCCAAATGCGCTGTCGTTACGCCACACGACCATGGCCATATTTCTTCTATTCTTAGCACCGCCATGCCTTAAGACCTAAACAATTTGAAGATGTAAGCTGTACCTTAGCTCTAACAACGAGCACGCATGCAGAACTCGTACCAGCTCTGGCTGGTTATAATATATAGTTAGGACGGAGATGTGTCAACGACGCCTGAATTCTAAAGTACGAAAACTTGAATCCTGGCTTAAATCCAGCTTATTCCCAGAATAATGTAATGATTCTTTCCGCGGGAGAGACAAGCAATTTGTACGTCTGCAATTTGATTGAGCAGACTATGAAATATCCTAGCACTTGGCGCCAACCCTATGACAGAACTCAAGACACTGTGAACGATGGCTCAGTGTGGCCCGTGTGTGCCCCGTTCTTGGATCAGCATCAATCCAAGCCATCTGTGTATGACAGTCACGAAAATAGGAAACACCTATCAAAGACAAAGAGTAGAATAGAATCTAAAATAAGAAAAACGGCGTGGTGAAAGCTGGCGCAGGTTGTTTGTTAAATCCAAGATGGCCGTTGCAATCATATGGTAGCGTTTTTACATCTACAGATTGTAAAAACTCTCAAACAAACTACGTAACTGTTTCTTTTAATCTCTTTAAATACAAAACAAAAGCACACATTAAACGTAAGGAAATTGTGTTCAGCAATTGGATTAATTTACACAGCTACCCAGCTTGAGGGATCGTGTGGTCCAGAACCAAGAGGTCCTCGGTTCGAATCCTGCCATGTCACCAATCCTGTGCCCTTTGGAAAAGCACTTTGCCTACTTTTCTCACTTCAGCCAGGTGTTAAAAGGAGTACCTGACTTCGTGTGAGGGTAAAAGGCGGCGAAAGGAGAGGGTTTGGCTCCTCCGCCTTTTAATACCGTGCCCCTGACACACTAGATAACACCCCACTGCCCTTGCTGCCTTAAAAGGCAATGGAACTACCTTCACCTTTTACGAGATCACCTCCCCCCCCCCATGTATATAAAATGTACATGTACTTCACGTAGTTTATTTCACAAGTGTAAGTGCACATTTGCTATCTCAACACTTCCTTTCATTTCCATTGTCTCTGCCTGTTATAAAATGGCTACATCTTCCAGCATACACTTCATATCGTGGACACGCCTCATCAGTCTGTCCCGGGAGCTATAATTTACGCTACTATTTATCACTACTGAAAATGAATGTGGGTATTTCTACTAAACTAAAGGATTACATGTGACACTCTGCTAAGCCAACGCTTTGGTCACGGCGCGCGAGACGCCACGTCTTCTTTAGGCTGTGATCCTTCAACAGCCGAACACCGTGACTATAATATCTAAATAGCGATGTGGCGGTGAAAATATATTTCAACAGCTTAGACTTTCTAACTTGACCTTCACCGAGCTTCCTAGGAACTAAGATCGGTTTTTCAGGGCAACGACATCATTGGTGGACCCTATCCTTAGCCACAGCCAATCAATAAAGGTGAAATAGATAGAAGTTGGAGCATGACGTCTGTTCCAATAACTGTCCTTATGTCCTCTGTAAGGTAACAAAAAGAGTAAAACACCGGAGAATGTAGCCCACATCAATTACAGATGGCTGGACGTGTGGGATATGGGTAAGGCGTGGAAAAATACATGTCTTCTAGCGAAACGCTATGAGCAACCTAATATCTCAGTTCCGCGTACCTTCCCTTGGAAGAAGTTAGGGAATGACAGATTACACGGACAGCAGTTCCTCCGTAACTCCTGACTGGTTCTTTGTACTGACACAGACGTAGTTAAGCATTCCGTGCCCAGACGTAGGAGTTACTCCTGAGAGCGCCAACTTCGCGAGCGGACCTAATCTATCATCCGTGCCAACAACATGTCCCACAGGAAGCAATATTGAGTGGCCTGTTTATCTAGCGCATGTGGTCTCTTGATACGTACCCAAATCGATTTCTACTGCGGAACAACTTTCCGCACTTTTTCAAAGTCACCGACAAAGGCATACAGACCATAAAAAGAAAACTTACCATATCATCTGATATTTTAACGTACAGAGAGTGATATATATTGTGATGTTGATGTCAATGCCCTCTTGACATTTGGTTATGAGTTTCTTTTTTAGGCACCTTCGCAGACTCGATGTCGCTAAAGCTGCTTCAAGTTGAAGGAGACGTTGGAAACTGCCGTCATATCTTGGCAGCCGGAACGAATGTTTCATGGATCTGCTGTCTCCCGGGATAGCTATGACGGCATTTCATCGACACGGGGTCTACGTTGTCATGTGTGACTTGATAAATAATCATTTTATTACTGACAGTTGAGAAGTAGATTGGAAAAATTAAGTATACAGAAAGTTTTTTTTTTTACCATACACGTACGGCATCAGCTGCTTGAAGCTAAAAAAATGTAAATGTGGTTCTTGGGAAGTCTGAAGATTTTGTATGCTGCTAAAGATGTAATATCAATAAAGCATTAAATCGTATTTATGCTGCATAAAACCAACTTTATGTACACACTGGCCTACAAAACTATTCCAAATACGTTTCTTGACCCCGACTGAAGGAATGACATTTCCATCAATATGGCTGTCATGACCCTTTGCATCCATTTTAAAAGGCAGACTTCAATTTAATATGACTCCGTTCACTCACACGTCCTACGTACAGAATATTTGTCAGCCTAGACAGTATTTATACAGTAGTTAGGATTTTATCTTTCATACAACAACCACTCGCGCGCGATGTGTCATGTTGATGAACTGGCATGGTTTTATATTTCCACGTCTCTGTCTCTTCATTTTATTGAGCTTTCCGTTTCCGTTCGTTTTACGTTACAGATATGACACGATCTTTTTACAGTGTGTTGTTTAGTTGTTTTGTTTGTTTGTTTTGGTTACATGTATAAAACAGAATACAGAAAGTAAATATCATGTACAGAGAAAATGTAGCCGGGTGGAAAGAAGCCATCGGATTAGCCCCCCCCCCCCGTTACAACTTGGAAACTAATTCTCTACATATATAATGATACTGATAAACCTAATAAAGAAACAGATAACGTTTGAATAATAACTGATTACTTATGTAATAATAATAAGGATTGTGGTCTTATCCAAGTTATAGACTTAGCCACTTGGGAAAAAGGGGAAATATTGATCAAACAACTTGCGATATATAGACTCACTTACGTGAAATAATTTGGCAACAGTATTTCAACACTGTCAAATCAAAATTTATGTTGTTTTCTTTTCTCCGACACAAGAACATAGTACTCAGTTGAGAACGGGTTTGTTTGTTTGTTTGTTTGTTTGTTTGTTTATTTAAATGCAACAGTGCATGACAAGTGGCAACCAGGCAGCAACAAGGCTGGTAGCGGCTACCACTGACACATAAGTGCATAAATACAAGGCATATCAAAATACACTATTACTTAGTACGTTGAAAGACCTGTATACTTGTATGACTACATAACGTTGTAGTGATACCGTTACCTGTATTGGATCTGGTGGGACAGCTAATGGCGATGCAGCAGACGCTCCATACGTGAACATTACGGCCAGACGTAATCTCCAGGCGCAGCTCTCTCAAGGCGGATTGATTTTCTTTCTTAGGCCACCCGCCTTAGATGGTATCGAGCTTATTTCACGAAAGAGTTGCTTGGACTCAGTTCAAAGCGGACATACATTTGGGCTTGGCTTTTAGATTCTTCGCAGGTCGCTGCGGCTTTAACTACATGCAAAGGTAACGAAGGTCAAACCCTTCAGGGCCACAGTCAGGAAATCGCACTTCAAGGTACAAATGCTGGGAGATTGCAGCCTCGCATCTTGGAGATGAGAGTGAAGGTTAGGGTTGTTCCATCAGCGGTGACATGACATGATGAATGTGACGTACAGTACAGACACTACGTGAGGGGACTATGGGAATTACATATTATAGCCTCCTGTGGGAGGAAAGTTGTTCCTACCAGGAGGATATGGCCTCGCTGACTCCATTTGATAACGTAATTTTGTCCCTGTTGACATAGTAATGGATTAAGCAATCTGTGTTTTTTGCCTGATACTCAATGAATATATGTGAATAAAATAAAAAAAATGGTAATGGATTGCTGATGCAGTAGCGATCATATTCTTTCAGTTGGGCAATATTCAATGACAAGACACCAAGTTTTAAACATATTTTTATGTCCCACCCACACAGAAGACAATACTCATTTTTACACACTTGAATTGAGGAAAGTCATGTAAACTGCAATTTCGAAGGGCACAAGATCGCTGAAATAACAGGATTGGAACGCAAGACCTCTTGGTTCTGAGCCGAGCTCCGTTACGCTACACGACCTCCCAATATATATCATTCTTACCACCAGTACATGATCCAAAAAGTTACATGGAATTACTCAAAACAGATGTTAACTTTTGACATAAAGTAAAAGTTTTGGACACCATGTATCAATCGAGGCTTAGTCATAGCCTAAGGTAAATAATATGTTGCACAGGGAAATATGTAGGCTTAGCCGGGGGCACACGGCTCTATACTGTCGACCGTCCTACTGACTGGATTAGTGTATAGACAACTGGAGGCAATGCCGTATCTTATAACATATTGCGCCCCCGGCATATGCCTGGATAGACGCCACAGAAAGACCATGTGATTTTTTACTTACGTAGAATACCAAAACACACCATATGTCACTGCATCTGCCAATTCATTTCTAGTTTGTAACCTAACAATGAAGTTAGTGTTTATTGTTAAAGCCCCTGTCACACATTCACGACCTTTCTCCGATTTTGTTCCCGAACACCAGCCGACTAGGTTCGACTGACGTTCGGGAGCAGTTAGACCAGATTTAGGCCACGCCGACGAATTCTATAGGAATAAAAACTAAAAGTTAAATTTCAGTCAAATTTGACAACCGAACATTGCTGACGTACTCCTGAATTGTTGTCTGGTGTTCAGATGACTTACAGCCAAAAACCAGACAACCATGGTTGAACCTCCCAAACAATACCAGGATGGTTTAAACATTTTAAAACATTTAGCTGGCTCAGCTGAATTGACCGAATATCAGCTGACCCAGCCGACTTTGCGCCGACCTACTCCTAACCATGGTTGGGGGGGGGGGGCTGGTCGGTGGGCTAGTATTCGGGAGGCAAAATTCGTGAATGCGTGACAGGGGCTTTAGGAGCTGAGTCTTCGCTAACAACAGAACAATTAAACCTAGACACTCACGGGAGCGCGCAAAGGAGGCTATCTACATCAGAGCACACGAATCACAACTTTTTCATCACGTGTTACAAGGAATTGGTCATCTGTATCTGAAGAAGGCTAATTAGTAGAAGCAACGGTACATCTCTTGTCTTGGAAGACAGTTTAGATCAACAAACATATCCGGCTGTGATTTAGAAAGAACAGATTATTTTACTGATGTGATCAAGATAAGAATCTATACTTCTGTTGAAGCGTGATTCGCTCAGCTCAGGTCAAGTTCGTCACGTCTGTATTCAGCCTGATAAGAGAATAATCAAAAATATTCCACGCGTAAAACATGTCTGTGTGCAACTTCACTTCTCCAAACTCATGATATTCACCGAGGGATCCAAGATGTATTTATTAGTAAAGAATTCACTTGAACATGGCATAACCTTTGTTATCTACAGATTCATCTACGTATCCCCAGCACACCCGGAGAGATGTTATTATGGTTCCGTTTCTCATCAGCAAAACCACCCAGGAGCTCATTACCTCGCTTGTATCCGGAACGTTTCATTGACAGGTTCACCTGCCTGCCGTTTATATTCATGTGTGTATCTCGGAGAAAAATCATCTCTCTTGGCTTTCAACCCGGCCCCTCGCTGCGTTGATTGTGTGGGGGAAAATTACTACTCGCTAATGACAGGGGACAGCCAGGGTGGAGCTGGAGGTAATGCCTTCGGCGTGGGGAGGGGGGCGGAATTACTGCTTTGAACTTCTTAAAGGGAGTTGTTTCTTCTGTTATCATACTGGGTAAAGGTTGTATGATATCCCGCAAATATAATAATAGGGGTTATACATTGCCTATGGGACGAATTTCCTTCGCGTATCAAATAAAGCAAAGATACAGTACGGAACGACTGCCAAAATGCTAATGGTCAGCTTCCAGTGTTCGAAATACCCATCTGCATTCTGAATGCTTTTAAGAGAGCACTAAACACATGACCGCTGACCTCATGGACTGACTTATCTTTTGACTGGAATGACACGGACTATGATTATGCCTTATGATTTTGACTATATGTTTCGGTTGACATGTCCTGTTTCCAATGATTGACTACTTGTACTCGTTCATATTATTTGTTATTTCTATGCTTAAGTAATTGATTGTCTACATATATGTTCTTTGTAACTTGTTCTGTCTTATGTTGGGCTACCTTGGAAATCAGTTGTCCTAAACTGACGGTACCACCCAACCGTTTTGAAAATCAATGAATAAATGAATAAATAAATAAATTTGCATAGAGATTTACAACATTGCAGAGGAAAAATCCTGCAATCTGCCATTTTGCATTATAAACTTGAGAAGGTTGTAGTGTGGAGGCTTGTGTATTTGCAAAAATTCGAGAACAAAATTTTGACTCATATGCAATATTGCAGAACATAGAAAAAATATTTCTAGCACTGGCTTCACTGATCCAAAAGGTGACGCGTTGAAACAGCCTCCCAGATACACCAAGATGTTCACAGTGTCATGACAGATCTGTACAGGATCATACGACTCACCCTGAGTCAACTACCACAGATATCTGATAGCCAGGCACCTAATGGCTCAATGGATACTTCTATAGTTCTGCCCGACGAAAAAGGGTTATTTAGTATTTCTTACTATCTTCGGGATGCATGCTGTCTAAAACCTACTTGTGTTTTTTAATCCTTGTTATGTCAAGTGACTTTCCGTAGCTGTATTTTAAATGAATGAATGAAGACTTTTATAGTACATGTTTGGCCCAAAGGGCTAAATACAGGTCGCATGTTGACAGTCATATACACAGACGTGTATATATAAGCTTCTATTATACTATGGTACATTCGACTTCTACGTACTAGTGGGATATAAGAGACTATATCATTAGTAAGAGTTGGTTCGTAGAAAGCTATAAGGAATAAAAATTTCTCTGAATTATTCAAATATTTGAAGTAGAAGAATGCACTTAAGACATAACTGTAAAGAATGATTCTATCGCTACCATGCAAAGGGCAATCTACAGTAAGATCAACTTCGTCGTCTGCTTTGCCTAAACTACAAAATTGGCAGATTCTTTGCTACCTAATAGAGGACGCTATGTGTAGAATGACTTCCGATGCCATTGTTTTTGGTCAGCGTACTATCAGTCCAAGCGCTCAAAGGCAAGGTAAATGTTATGTCGTGTTTGTTTTATGGTACAATCAAATTTTATCGCTTCTTTACCACCATGCCAGCGCATAACTTTGCAAAGAAATGGGGTACTTGACCTTTTCGCTCGACTTCCAGCCAAAGAATCGATTACAGCAGTTTTATTTGGAAACGTAAGGTTAAACATCAGTTTTACCAACAAAGCTGTATACGTAGTCGATGCAAACTATATTATTCGTATTCCCTATTTCTTATGAATGGCATGTTTCGAAGATGACTGCTCTTTGGAGACATACATGTATGTACTGAAGGGGGCAGGAATTATTTTGTGATTTCTTCCGGTGTTAAAATTCCAGACGCACCCTGGCTAATTTATGATGATAAAACGGAAGGATTAATCTAATTTTTCGGGGTCTCATAGTCTACGGTCTAAGATAACATTTCTGTGAGTAGAATGATAAAACCTGCTGATGCGTAGACATTATTATCGTCTCTAGAGGCAGCAGTTTCTTCCTGTATTGATGTCGTCTCGTCGTAATTAATACTGACAGATGGCGTGCCTAATGAAGCTCAGCAGACGTCTGTTGATGTACAATCCATGCAACCAAAACTGGCTTACTGCGTAGATCCCACCCATTTGGAAATATTAAGGCACTGCCGGCTATACGAGCAGCATCTCTCTGTGGCATTTAAGTCTAAAACCTTACCAGTCTGTGAAGAACTATAAAAATATGAGAACTGATATTTCTATGCAAGATATCATCGTTATAATGGCAATGGCTGGTGCCGTAACGACAACCATTCCAAGGGACAAATTTAGCATGCAATATGAATACCAAGGGGACCGTAATGTAAAACGCTGTTGCAAAGCACCTGGGTTGCTCAAATTACACTTTTCTACCCAATCATCAATTCAACAGAAGGGTGGGTAACTCTGGTGAAAAATAAAGCATTTTTCGTCCTATAATTTTGTCGCCGTCTCTTTCTAGCTAGACCCAAGGGACACTTATACATTACCTCCTTCCCAGATGTTACAGCCCAGAATCATAATCACCCTTCCCGAACAACCTGTAATCATAACAACCCTCTCCTCGCCTCATTAGCAGTCAGATTGCACTTTTATTCCCCATCACGTTCGGCCCACTGCTGGTGAACCGATCTATGACAGAGGTGGAGCGCAGTTAAAAGCCAGGCTTTTATCCAACGCTAGGCTACGTTAGTCCCGGGCCGTAATTACGTACTACACAGCATTGTATCTCCAAAATAAAACTACAAGAGACTGGCACACGACACGGGATCATGTATTAGCTGTAAGGTGTGGCTTTTTGTTTCATTATTAAACCACGACCGTAACAGAGTGTCGAGGAGAGATGAAATAGGGTAATTTCTATAAGCGTGGAGCCAAGCTGTGAATATTCGTTAAGGCGACCTTTAGATGATCGATAGAGATAAGGCCAAGCAAATCCCGCCTGCCATCTGGGAGCACTCGGAGTTTTAGCGGGCTGTTGTATCCTGTGAATTTAGAATAATGGCAGAAAACTACGGCCAAGGATTTGAAGTACAACGTTTTATATTGACGTTTTCAGTGCACTTAAGATATAATCTCAATCGAAGATGTACAGTGTTTAATATTGAGTATGTCCACATGGTAAAGCATGTTGTAGACGTTGTGAGTCATTGTGAAAGCTAGAGAAGTAATGAACGGGGAATACATCTTACCGACAACAGTGAGCCTGGCATCGCCGGCGTCCCGTACTGTGAAGACGCTACACCGGTAGTTCCCCTCATCGCCAGGCTGGACATCACGTATCCTCAGGTTGTACTCACCCCGCCGTGAACTCCCCACGATAGAATGTCGGGAGAACTCGGAGGCAACTCGGCCTCTGGCAGAAATGTGGTACAGTTTGTCGTCCGCTTCGGGGTTGTACCAGTACCAGTTCACTTCGTCTGTAGGCGCCAACCCGTCAAACGCACAGTACAGCATTGCCGTGTGGTTCACCAGCACCGCAGTGGCCTCGGGACGCCTGCGGTAAAAGGCAGTAGCGCTGACGGTGGACAGTAAAGTCAGGAGAAGAGAACACTGCCACAGACCTGACCATTCCATGCTGCTGTCACGTCTCTTAAAGTTACGATTTAGCGTACACGACGAACCTCATGCAACTGTTTCCCGCAGAGCCTCCGCGCTGCCGTTTTATCTTGTCTCTTGAGTAAGGAAGCTCCAGATCAACAGAAAGCGGAAGATTGCATCACCGCTTATTGCCGCCAAGGCGCATATTTAGCACGCCCACCACGCCTGATCATCGCGTTGCATGGCGGGTACTGCTGCAGAAGTGAGGTACTGATTGGTTTCTGAGGGTAAATGATGGATTAAGAAGGAGTTGGGAGGTTGTAGTATGCAAATCCCCTCAGAACCCGCCAGACTGATTTTTATTTATATCACGAATCAAGATACAATTTTTGATGAATGCAGAGCTCCTGATTTTTGTTATTAAGTTGAAATTAGATTTCTTAACAAGCAGGGAAAGCAAACTCGGATGTTCATTAACCTACAGATAGAGGACAGGTCCTCTCCTAGCGCTTCACTGTTATCACCGTCATTAAGGGGTCAATACCACTTCTCTTAAGTAACCCTTAATTTAAAGGTTCGTAGCCCGCTCTTCGTGTTTTTCCACCTTTGAGACCGCCTCATGGCATATTTACGGGGATAATTTACCACTGTTGGGGAAGGCCAGACCAGGGAAAAGGTCAATAACGGGACAAATCGATCCGAAGGGTGGGCAAACATTCAACCAACTGGTGTCTGCCAGGAAAGTGTACAGCTAGCAGACGTTGTAGTTTTCTGAGCTTTTAGAGTTTACCACTGTGCCAATGGTCAAATTACGTTTTGTGTTGTTGTTTTTTGTGTGTGTGGTGGGGGGGGGTGCATGAATAATTTTGTGCCGTTGGCAAATGGTCAACAGATCTAGAGTGCATAATATGGGAACAGGTACCAATGTTTACTTGATGATTTATATCACAATCGGATGTGAAAGATGTTCCGAGTAACCATTTTAACTTTAACAATCTTCTAATGCTGAAATGATTACATGATACAAACAGCTATAAATTATGTAAATTACACGGCGAATCAGAATATTTCAGCGTGCGTTGCTGTTTAAGCAAAAATAAATTCAAAGTAATAGTTCTTACCGATAACAGTTACTTGAATTTTTATCGTTGTACCATAGCGAATGTATTAACTGTCAGTAAAACGAATACCGTATATTGAATGCCAGCTAGATAGCCTCGAATTCCAGTATGAAGCAAGGCATTTGCATCACACGGACAGTGTGAGGCTACGATCTTGATGTAACAACATGATAGATGAGAAACACTGTTGACTTTGGTAGATGGTTTATTGGACTTCATCTCCGTCGGTTATTGAAACTTTATTTCGAGTCCGCTTTACGGCGTTACAGAATAGACCCCAACAGGACCCCATTCACTCCTGGCAAATAACCATTTCACTTTAAAGGAGAAGAATGGCTTGAACGTCCATAAACATTGCCCTAGATCTAGATGTGCTGTAATTTAAAACCCCGCGCAGTAATCCGTTACGTCGTGCGGTGCCGACGTTGCCGGCTGAACGGCCTTCTGTAATGGTGCTTTTGAATGTGAGTCAAACCCGGGTTAGTTCTTCAGCCGGCTCGCCACGATAAACGCCCCGGATGAAATGCACAGGTGCTTATCTCAAGGTTTAGTTAATATCTCTCTACTGTACCCCGTAAGATGATTGATGTTTCTCTCTCAGAAATTGCTTTGCATGTCAGACAGAATATCGAAGCGTTGGGGTCTATATTATTGAAGAACGCGGGGGCCTCTCTGGTGTACACACTGCGGCGTTGTGTTACCGGCCACATTCACACCAAGTGGGGATTCTGTCGAGCAAACCCCGTCGTGTTAGCTTTGTATTATTCAGTATAAAGCTTGACATGCTTACGGGTAAGCTCGATCGCGGGGGTAAAAGGATTGATACGTTACATTTTCGTCTTAAACCCAACATCATAGCAGATGTACGAAAACGGTTAATTTGGCTCACAGCACGCAGTTCTAAACCAGCTATAACGAAACCAATTTCATTAGCTGTAATATTGATAGATTTTATCGCTATGACATTTAATAAAAACACACTGGATGCTACGTGCAGATTGCGATGAGCTGATATGAATGACAACCGATTTCCTTGCTGGAATATTAGTTTCCAATCACATAAGCTACCCTGCTTTGGAATGACATTTGTTACATTAACAATCAGACGTAAATGGCTATTTAACAATTTAGACATAGGAGTGTGTGCAATTGCTCATGATAGAATTGTTATTACTTTATCCCATAATTTCACTTTTGATTTCTATAAGGCGATTATCTATATTGGTATTGATCATGGGAGATGCAGATGAGCATGATCTGGTAATAATATTGGACTAGCCAGGCCGTAAAATACTTCTACAAGAGAGCACGCATCGGAATTTAAAATACCCTGAAATATGATCATTCCGGTAATGCAGATATCAGCTAGAAATCGAAGATCGAACCGTAAGTATATATAGTTTAAATCAAGATACTATGAACCACCCAAGCACACGGGAGGCTTATACTTCTTGTGAAAATCGGAGGTTGTATGATATTACAATCTTGATGTACATCTGCCAAAACTTACAATAATTTTACACAGACTTTACATAGACATATGACTGACTACACATATATCTACATCTGTCAATCTCTCTCTTTCTCTTAAGAGATAGATAGAAAGATAGATAGATAGATTGATTGATAAATAGATAGGCATAGATAGGTATGAGCTATCATTCTCATTGTAACACTATACAGTATTTTGCTTTGATTTTGTACGTCAGATGTGGTAATACAAGGATTATTTATAATTTTACCGGTAAAGCTAGCAGCGCCAATATTTCTTTGTCTTCTTTTTAATATTCTACCACGTGAATTGTTGAGCCTAGATGAGAAAGTTTGACAGGATAAAGCAAAAGCTTAGCTGAAGTACGAAGTATTGTGAAACATGTAATATTACGCCTACCACCCCATGCAGTGTCTATTTGCACGATTATTATGAATCCACAAATGAGGTATAAACACATTGATAATCATCTGATTTTTTCTGGAACCACGGAGAGATTAGTTTGTCGCTTTGCCCAAACTAGATTTGTACATCAGGTTTTGATTACCCATCATTACCCAGCCGTATTATACTTCATGGACTGGAATCACGAAAATTACCCCCACCATCTGTCGCATACATTTCCCTTGCAGATGACATCCGCGATAACACCAAGATGCTAAGAAGTTTTTCACGGCCCCATTAACTGCTCTGCTGATGATGGCTTAGACAATGTGAGTGGGATTGAGATGGATGCTACAATCGGAAGGTACTAATCTACAACAACGGTTAATGATACCCGGCTGACTACGCAGATAATTGAAAAGATATCGCCCCGGCGCGATGTGAACGTGCGAAACAAATAATGAACCTAATGATTGCTATTTCATGTCAGTCACCATTGTTGTGGTGGTAAAATATGAGTGCTGTGTTCTGTTCGCCTTTGTGGAGGGAAAGGATTACACAAACTTGCCGCCGGAAAAGTCGATAAAGCAATATGCATTAGAAAATGAAGTGTTCTTATGCGCGACCTTTCGATGCTTATTTGAGGACGTGTTTCATCGCATGCCTGTCCTGTTCCGCCGGTAAGAGAGCAGGGTGCCGGTCAGATCCTATTGTACGGTCAGCGGGAGGGGTCAGGGTGCTGATGATTTGATCTACACGGTCATTGTGGGCGGCAGACATTGATGGATCACTGCTCATGTAGTGAATCCTCGAGTCAGACCCGAGACACGCCGTTACCAAATTGGATTGTGTACTTCTCCTACAGCTCACGTCGACTAAAAAAATAGAGATGCATCAAGAAACAATCATCAATCACAATCCTTAACTACTTCTCAATCACATTACTTGGGTTGATTTTGTTAATTTAGAAATGGATTTCTTCTCTCTTAAGTCCTCTTATCTAATTTTTCCTGGACAAAAAAAGCAATTAAGACACAAAACCCGGAAATCTTTCAAATGACTTTCAACAAGTGCTTTGATACCGTGAATCTAGCTAGCGAAAGCAAGTAATAAGAAGCACTTGTGTATCATTAAATGGATTTGGTAATCTTCTGCTGAGAATACTGTTACAACAATGAACAATTAGAGGTGATCAGGACATTGAAGAACGCTATGAGCAGGCGTTAGGGCTTGATTTAATTGTTTAGAATACTAGTACATACCGCCATGTTCTAGTCAGCCATCATGATCAAGCGAAGAAAGTATTTGAAGTGCTGAAGCCAGATGAAAACGTTTTTTCTCTCTACTGCTATTTCTGAGCTTTAACAATAATATAAAAGTTTTCATTTCAATACATTACGGACTTTTACCTCTCCTGGCCTAAGTCCTTCTTCAAAACACAAGTGGAATTCTCAATCCCAAGATACGCACATGGCTGTAGTGCCTTCTGAGTGGGTCAGCTTCAAGATCACATAAGTATAGTGTTAGACGTCATAGGACCAGGCTGCGACGCACGCATATATGATTACGAAGAGAAGGAACGTATTTCTTACTGCTCTAAAGATATATGTACAAGTCAAGTCAAATTTTATTCAACAATTGTGACAGGTACAATGCATGGCAGATAATAAGATTACTAGCAGGTACGGGTCTATCGAAATTCTACATATAGGTTCAACGGGTACTATGCCTGACAGAATGTTGAATAGAACTACTGACTAAGAACTAGTGCACCTCTACGAGTACGTGCTAAGCTCGCTATACTGTGTATGTATAAAGGGTACATTGAGCAGTGACTATACAGGTTCTACGAGAGTGTTGACTAAATTACTGGCTAAGATCTATTACAATTCTACATATAGGTTCTAACATACGCTACATATAGGGTAAAACTATATCCTTCCATTTACGCCACACCTTTGTGCCCAGTTGGTGGAGATATTACCTTCTGAATACAGCTGATACCATTACTTGGTTAGTCTGATGGTTTAACCCTATTCAGACCGTTTTTGGGGCCATGCTGGGACCGAGAAGGGGGGGGG
>NW_017802824.1:679377-719020 GCF_001625305.1 Branchiostoma belcheri
CGGACGAAGGGAGGGGGGGGACTTTTGAGGCCTGCCCCTATATATCAACAACTACCACCATTTTCAGAGGATGGTGTAGTAGCAAAATTAACAATAACTTTAATGTAATTATGACGAATTGCAACATCATTGTGGCAACACGAAAATGTGTTAACTTATTATTAGCTAATATCAAATTGTTGCAAGATATAGTTTACGAAAAATCACCAAGTTTGGTGGTTTTAGCGCAAGCCGTTCAGGTGCTATACAAGATTAAGGTTTGCGAAAGATGGCCTCAAAAGCCCCCCCCCCTGTAGTCTTTGAGCAATCGAGAGAGGTAATTTGATTTCCGTTACTCTTGGCGTTTTTAAACGAGGAACAAACAAACCGGCTCATTACAATCAACCAGTGCCGTTCAAGTTGATGAAGTATCCCCGTGGCAATTTCAGGGTCCTCTTTAATCAACGACCTGACTCTTAAACACCTCTCCCCGCCCTCGTTAGGACATCGGTGGGCAACACAGGGGCTGATTTAACATTTATAGTTTTCATCTAGCCGGCAATGTGATTGTCGCCTCAATACGACATCTCTCTGCCTTCGCGATGTATTTTTTTTTTCTGGCATGGATCCAAACGTCTATCCAGCAAAATTGCCCGGAGTGGTGGTCCAGCCAGAAACGTACTTACCGCCCAGTAACTCGCGACATTCTTCTGGCCATCAGTCATGACACGGGGTATAATTTTTGCAATACCGTTAATACATTCTCTTTGTAAGAGAGGGGGTGGCTGCGCTTGGGTCTATTTTTCGATTGGCGATGGGGCTAATTGTATATATATGTGGTAAAATACCATTTTTTTTCACCAGGAGAAAAATGATACACGTATACTAAAGTACTCCCTCTCCAAAGTACTAGTAAATCCAAATATATTGAGGGTCGAATGATGTATGACGCATGGTAGGGATTTTCTCATTGTTTCAGGGAATATCAAAACAAATATGTCATGTCCGCTGGTAGCCATACAGGATTTGTTCCCTTGGATTCGCAAAGCTTTATTCAGTGCTCGGGGGGCTTTGCATTTCTACTCACACGAACTGTACGACCTTAAACGACTCCTGCTCTAGGAGGAGGCGGCCTTTGCTATTGGGTTCAATAAGCACCCTTAAATGGCATTTCTCACGGGAGTTTACGGCAGGCTGACTCCAATTTCTTTTTCTACTTGTATCCTCTTATACGGACGGCTATTCTGCAAACAGCACTTGAGTCTTGCCAAGATCAGAACTTCAAACAAAGATTATATAACATTGCAATACCATTCATTGTAACTGTCGCCGACAGACATTGAAGCTTATTTGACACAAAACTTTGGTAAAATAAAACATCCTTTGATCGCTGCCCAAGTACCGTTAGCTAATAGCACTTCTTGGGCTATCGGTGTCCTGCCTAATTTGGAAATAACACCTCCGCGATGCCTGGCTGATGAAGTAGATACATTATAACACTCCGCTTGCAAAATTACGTGCTGATACACAGCTACCTCATTTCCTTTCAGACGTTAAGGAAAGCTAGGGGGTACAATCCCCTCAATGCAATAAGCCTAATTTACCACTTACGGCGCTATCGCGTGAAAAGAGTTTGCTAAATTACATGCTCCTTCATGGTAGGGTATAGCTTTCAGGTAATTCCGGCTTAAGTCACTTGGAATGATAGTTTTGTTGACTGATGGAGAATTCGTGGGTCAGAATAATCAAGAACTTGGGTCAGCGTCTATAGGACGACTGAAGTTCAGCGAGCTTTAGAGCGATATCTTAAATGCCCGCTGGGCAAACACAGAAACTTTGACGGTCTAGAAAATAATCTGCTAACATCCGTGCATTGATCCAAGTAATAAGCATTTAGTTGCTAAAAGCAAAAATTGAGAGACACGAAATCTTGTGATCTGTGATCAAGGTTGATTTAGAGGCCTCGACATAGTATCTATTTTTACTTTAGTTAAAGGGGAAGAAAGAGTTTTTATCTTGTCAATTTCCGGTCTCTTGTGACCCTTATTTGAAAAAAGTATACAAACTTAATGAATCACGTTAAGAAATTAAACCACTCCCATTTTCTTTTTGTGTTGGCATGTGCACTAATACGTAGTACATATCTTCATAACACTGCAAATCAATCTATCTTATCAAATCGATTATTTTCTCTTATGATAACAATGACATACAACATCCAGATAGTCTATACGCGTTTCGGATTCAACTAAGTTTAACTTGATATCAACCACCACGAGAGTTTCTATTTTCAATACACAGTAACAAGCAGTTTCTTTATCATCCAAGCACGTACATCAATCTGGGAAGGCAAATGCCCCCCCCCCCTTCCAAAGAATCTTCATACAGAAAAGCCCATTCTTTTAAGGACAAAAACAAACCGCCATTTTGTCTACCATACTGCTGCCGTGGATGTGATTTCCTGTCCTTGCTTCCTTTGCAATGAATACCCTCCACGCCACGGGACTAGGTATATTCCCACGGCAGGGATATCTTGCCACCTATCTCCCCTACTGCGATAATTCCGCATGCCGCCATTAACTATCCCATGTCTCTGTGATATAATAATGGCAGCCAGTCTACATATTTGACCTTGTCATGACAATATCCACTATCGTAGATCGATGACAGTCCCCTTAACATTATCTCACCGAGTCACGACAACTAAATTAGATTATGCGTGCAATTTACGAGCAACCTAATGCAGAAGTGAACAGTCGCTTTGTCTTCCTTTATACATTCGTCATCACTGCAAAACATACATCAAATATGACATATAATGAAAATTAGCGCTTGGTAAAAGTCAATTTGATAGTGTCATCCTTTGGAACAGGTTTTCTGACCCTTTGGGGAGGGATCTATTAGTTTCTATATATTTTGATTATAAGAAGTGAAAAATCGTTTTGATGCGCTTGAAAGATATGTGTTCACATCAGTATTGCCTTTCAGGCGAAGCTGCAGCAAAACGCAACCCCGTCACGTTGCCGTCTAGCTCTACTTTAATCTCACAGTGAGTGAACAGAATTTATTCCGGGGGTATTACGGCATGTAAAAGACCTTTTCACCGGGTCAGGATCCCTATTTCGCGCCGCAGATTAACTCGACGGAGGGGGGATCACATCCATACATCTGCTCCGGGGCAGAATACAGCTGAAGACGGACACTCGTTAACCCTCTCGATGGGGTTAAAGATCTTTTTCTACGGGGCGAATCCTATGTCATAGATAGCTGTAAATACTGCAGTAGATCTCATAGAAGGTTGTGTATATAGGAAGGGATTTTTGTCTACAATTCGCCTCACACAGTGCCTATCGATGCAATTTCAGCCGCATATACATCACCCTTCACGGCAATGGCGTAGGGCCGTTGACATGTTTAATTTCTTACAGCACAAAACGTTTCCTCCTTGCTCAAATATGTAACCTTACACCCTACTAAGAGATCTAGAAGCAACACTACATTTGAAAGACGTTGAGTGTGTTCTTTGTTGTGATTTATAATTCTCGACAACCTCCCTCTCCTTGCTTTGGAAGGTCATCCGTGACCAGTCAAGGGTCAATCGCATCAGATCTGGGTGTAAGATAACGCCATGATCTTTGTTGGTATTCGGATCGTGTCTGTGGGTCAAGTGCATTTCAAAGAACAATCTCCTTTTGGCTCAGCCAGAGCTGCAGTAATTAATTCGCTGATAAAAGGGGTTACAGGCCACCAGCCTGATAAAAGCACCCTTGTGTAATTTCTTTTGCCAAGACGGACGCAGTTGCTGAGGTATACATAGCTCGTATCGTGAATATGTACCAGCAATATATTTTCTGAATGCCCACACATGCTTTATTTATAAGAAGTAGGGAGAGCATTTAATGTCCTGTCTATTTGGATAAGTTGTTTCGCTTTCTCATCTTTCTAACTCTTGAAGAGTTGCCATTCCTGTTCAAAATCGTTAAAGCTAAATTGAAATCATCGACCCTTCATGATCAGGGTACGTAAATTATTAAGCCAATCAGTGGTTGGAAAAGCCTGGGAGAATTCCTTCTGGAGGAAAATATAATTATCTGCGACGTCGTTTCACCGAAATGCGATGCACCTGGACCCAAGTGCTGAAAACTTTTCATGGCTACTAATGAAATGTCAACTCCTATTACCCCCCAGTTCGGGATATGTAGGCAATAGGAAACAGTGTTAAAGTGTCGTTACAACTGCAGCCATTTGTAAAATGTACAAACAAACCGAGTAAAGCCCAGAGAGTGCAGTTAAACAATTATGCTGAGGTCATGATTCCCACCCGGGACCCGACCGGGCAATTTCCGTGAACGAAAAGTATGATATAAAAGATAGCAAACGCAAAAAAAAGATGAAAAAACTAATCATAAGTGTATATTGTTGGTATGAATTGTTTTTAATATTTTTGTTCACCCAAACAGCCCGGTCGTGCCCCGGTTTAGAAATACAACCTAAAAATAAAGACTGTTTGACCAGAATCCATATCGTTGCCCACCAGGGCGAAGTGAAGAACCCAAGAGAGGTGTATTCGTGATATCGCTGTAACATAAACGTACATGTCTCCTAAGGCCCCACCTTTTATTTATTGAAATACCTCGCAGTTAAATACACGGGCCTAGCCTGAGAAGTTCACGCCTGATAAGTGTAGAAGTGCCCGGCCCAGAAAATATCACCTCCGCCGAATGAAACCTCATGTAAGATTCAGATGGGCTGAGATATGCATGACTTTGCTGTACGGAAAGCCCTTACGATGCACTACACATCGCTTGACCTTAACTCCCCGTCAAATCCCATGCCTAGTATTGAGCCATGAAGACTGCCGCGCGATAAAGGATCGATCCGATGTCATTTCACTCGCCGCTTCTCCCTCAGCTCAATCTTCGTCCCAGTTTACTTATCAGAATGTTAATGATGCCGTCTGACCCAGAATCTGCTTCGATCCAAACCACCTATCTGCAACCAGAGCAGTTTCAGAGAAATTATAAACCATAAGGTAATGACTATTATTCTATTTTCGCAGAAGCCATCAAGAGGATTCTAAATCCAAAAGCGCAACGATTCATTACAACAAAGCAGACAGTACATCCTGGTGATGATTCTTACAGCCGGATAGAATATGCGTATATGAAGACATTAAGCTAGAAATACTTCGACCAGTAGATTTGGAATGGTGTTTCGGATGGTACATTCCCACCTTATCAATATTTGACCCTCGTTTCATCGTGAGGTTACATATATTCCAATCAGAGGCCCTGGTCAAGAATGACAATGAGTTCTTATAGGACGTTCCTCCAAATCATGCACATCATAGACAGGATCTTATCTCCGACATTCTCTGATTTGTGAAGATCAGGGTTTCAAGAAATTTAAAAAAATGTCACGCACTCGGTACTTCCTTTGAGGATTTGAACAGAATATTCCATAGCGCGTGCAATAGTAGACCTGATTTTTTCAGGTTTGCCATATACGGCTACTTCGTTTTGGAGTAGCAAGATCTACTCTAGTCAGTTCTGATCTATTCATTCAGTCATCGTTCCTTTTTATTCAATGTATGCATACCGTGACTTATTATGTAGGCATGTTTCTAATTTTATTAGCGAATTTGTTCTCATTGGTACACACACACACCGCAAAAACATCGACTTGCTGATGAAGAGCTCAAGCTTCTTGTTGTCCGCATCATAGAAAGGAAATGGTCGTATTCAAAGTTCAATCTTTAATATCTTTTGAGCATGCAGAGACAAGTAAGATAAGATTTAACTAAATCAAAACTGTCACAATCATTCTTTTTAATATAGATCTAGTATACCATAATGTGTACGATAGTTGAATTTGTTTTTCTCCAGTTTTACCATATACGGCTTCTGCGATCTGCATTAGAAGGATATACTCTAGTCAGTTTTCATCCACCAAGACATTGTTCTTTTCCATCCAATATACACGCCACTATTTATCCCATGACTTATTCTGCAGGCATCTCTTCTACTTTTATTGGCAAATGTGTGTTCGGTCAGCCTCGATACTGGAATGCAATTGGGCGAGGAAACACTGCTAAACCCCCGTACACTAATGATGGTCTAATGATGCAGACGGATCGTTCCTTCATGTGGTAACATCAAACTGCTTCGTGATCTTTATCAATGTTAACTACAGTAGTTCGGAAAGCAACTTTCTGGAAAGCTTGTCAGCATGCCATTTTATGTAATAGCTATAGCAGTGCAGCTATCTTTGTGGAGATGGAATTGGAAGAAACTTGTAAGCTTCTGCAGTTGTCAGGGTGAAAAGGCGTCAAGCAGACCTGCCTTGGTGGTTGCAATGAGCATGCTGTTGCATACAGAAGTCAGCATCTATCGTCCGTTCACCCCGTGAATGATTTCTTCCGTAAGTAAGAATAGATCTCGCAAAGTGCGAGGGTGTCAATACGTCCACGACCTTTGCCGTGTATTGAGTGCCTCTAGACAAGAATAATGATCGTCTGCTGATACGTATTCTCGTGGACAGGACGACATTGCCAGCTGCAGTATCATCCTCGATATTGTCTGTGTGTGCAACGAGAATGCAACAAGATGTCATACGCTGCTTTGATGTATATCAATAGCTTCTGTGTGCTTTGAATTTCTCTGACCTACTTGCATATCAACTAAATGCCCTATTGATTAGGAATGCTTCAATAATAGATGATACGGTGATGACCATGCCTTTCAATGTATATTGTACATGAATTCCATTCTTATGATATACGGATATACTCTAACTAAATGTTGCCGTGTGGATTGCTGGTGTGTAGTAGGAGTGATGAAGTAGTCAATAGAGGTAGAGAGCGTGTTCGTCTTTTATAATCAATACAAAGGAACATGATAGTACACACAAACACACATAGAACCACCCCAATGAGCCATAAATATTTCCTTATTCGCAATATTCATCATGCCTGCAAGAGAATGTAACGAGATTTCCATCAGATGTTTTTATTTATATTGATGGCCTGAGGGGAATCAAAGTTTTTCTTCTTTTATCAATTCATGAAAGGTATTCCCCAGCGGCTAAATGTAAATGTTGAGTGTCAGCCGTATTGACCAAATCCTATTTACGAGGACAGTCATGGATCCGGAGGCACTCCAATGCTTCTGATTAGCCTATGGCTGAGACAGGTAAGACCAAATCGGCTTATTGAGTGTCACCGAGGGAAATAATTTCCAACTTCTCGTTGCTAGTTGATGCATCATCTTGTCGACTTGCCTTCCAAATTGGCACGATTGTATGGACGAAATGAAATGCAATATACGGATGTTATGCATTTATATCTATTCTTAGCTCGGAAATGTGAGTGTGATAACGGGAAGTACTGTTGGATAATCCTTGATATTGATTTACAGTAGGGAAGTTTGAAAGAACTAAATACCAAATGATGATTCCACAGTCGATCTTTCTACGTCTGTAACAATCCTGAGGGGTCCTCTAGGATACAGTAGAAATATGGTATATGTTTTACCCAAAGGACACCTAAAGGCATTGGACGTCGCTAATGTACTGTTTTTGACTAGCAATTAGTATGATATATGGTTACCACATTCTTCCCTGTCCTCCAAAGAACGACACATCGTCCCTGATGAGACTGGGTGATGGATACTGGGGGACATTCGAGGATTAATTCATATCTTCACCATGACCTTTCATGGAAAGGACACGGCCTAATCGTTTGTCTTGCTCTGAGGATGTCCAAATCTTCCTCGGGCGATATACAACCTTCGTCTTCAAGTCAACATCATTCTTCTCCATTCTCTCTTGCGAAACGTGCAGTTCTAGTTTTCGGTACGTCTATTGGCAACACCGCAAACTTTTCTTCTTTGTCTATTCCGCTATCATTTCAATCTATCAAACCATGTGGAGAGTACAATGTGCGATAGAAATCTAATATGTCCTTCCTTTCACTGCAATACATCAGTCAAAACGTTCATAAGAATTACTTGCCGTCTTATATGAGACAGGCGAAGGTCTGTCTTTGACTCTTCATCACCTAGATTGATCAACACCCCACAGGCTGTGAGTGGCTGACAATTTATCATGGTTTTGATGAAAACCTTCATTAGCAAGCAAATGTTGCAGCCATGTTCAAGTGACAATTCTTCAAGTGTTTCTGTTACTTTTTATGTTACTTTCTGTGACACTTAATCATCTAGATTGATCAATACCCCACAGGTAATGGAAGACTGACGATTTATCATGGTTTTGTTGAAGACCTTCATTAATTAGCAAGCAAATTTGGCAGCCATGTGATAGCTTTTCCAGTGTTACTTTCCGTAACTTTTTGTTTTACTTTCTGTGACAAGTCATCACCTAGATTGGTCAGTACCCCACGGGCTTTGGAAGGCTGGTATTTTATTTTCATACTTCGATAGTTTCATGATAAAAACCAATGATTTTATGATAAAGATGTTTTCATGATAAAGACCGTCATAAGCAAGCAAATGTGTCAGCCATGTTCAAGTAGAGATTTGGACATGGCTGACACATTTTTTTTTTATTTTATTTATTCAGAAGCACAGTGATGAATATAAATAAACGCACATGGACTAAGTGACTGCGAACTCAAGTTAGGTACAACTTATATTCTCGCAGCCACTTTTACAATGGAAGAAAATGCGTTTACAAGACATTTGAAAAACTATGGATAGCATGAGTCAAACCTCCCATCCCAGAAGAGAAGGAAAGCATAGCAGGACACATACAACTAGAAGCGTTTTGTTTCTGTGATGTTGTTTTGCGCGGCTAACATAATTCACAGTTAATGTCATTCGAACAAACCAGACTGCCGAAAAGAACTAAAAGTTGTTTAGTATTGTCAGAAAGTCTGTTAAAAATGCTGACACATTTGCACCATCTATTGCCAACTCTCTGGTCACGGCGCAGAACTCTAACTAAGGCGTTTGCTAACTTAAAGTTACTTGTTCCGAGCAATTCAACAACCTACTGCCATCTAGTAGAGGAAACATCAGTGGCCGGCGAACCCGGTCGTCACACAAACTTAACCTTCACTATAGCCGTGCGGGACGATACATGAACAGTGTCTTAAACCGTACATGATAGAACTACTGAGCCACCGTAATTCATTATATTACCCTTGACCATTTGTATTGCCTGACAATTAGCCATAATATTTACACTGATAAGGCTTATTTTTTTAACTTGTAACACTCTTCTTCTACGTCTTATTTGATATACTGATAAATATTGTATAGAACTTTTTACTATTTCGTGGTTTACTTGTTATATATATATATGGTTTACTTGTTATATATATATATAATATATAGCAATCACTCGATAATCTTTATTTGCAATCAGATACAAATTCATGTACAGATACATATTCATGCACAGATACAGATTCATGTACAGATATACAGATACAGATTTTTCCGAGTAGGATGACCGTGTCAGTCCCTACACCTGAGTGAGGGTCACAGTTGACACGGTGGCCTTCGCATGGATTTGTTTAAGGTGGATAACAGGTTGCGAATCTGAGACCCACACACTTGGGCACCCGTCTTCCCCAGCGGATCCACATCGAGGGAGACGTGCTGGTTCCGGTTGGGATGCTTGCAGCGAGCTTCCGTTTTACTTGTAAATATGTCTCAATTCGACTTGTCATGTCCCAGCGCCAATCTGGCTGCAATGTTTGTGACAATGTTTTGCATATTTTGAAATAAACCATTCATACTGGTTTTTATGTTAGTCTACAGCTATTGAGACCAAGAACAATCTCTCAACGCTCGTGGTCACAAACCATTAATAACACATCCATTCGTAAACTGAGACCTAATGCATATGGGCACATAACCTTATCACGCTTAGTTTGTTGTGTCTACCAGCTCTGCTGATCTATGAAAATGTCTCCATTGGACACAAGTTACTTTGGATCATCCTCGTGTACCGTGTCGTTCGTCCGTCAGGTTGACGAGGACCGCTTTGTCATCCCTCTGTAGTAGGGTGTGTCCTCAGGTGACTGTAGAGTCCAATTTTCGCCCGGAACCGGCGCTCACAGTGCGGGCAGGAGAACAGAGCAGTGTTCGCCACAGGACCGGCAGCACCCTCCTTCCTGGCTCGTCTCTTCTGCTGTGCGGCAGTTCTGCGTGCTTCCGCACAGGTAGCGGCACCCTCTCTAACTGTGCGTCGCCACAGTGGTCGGTCACTGGCAAGTCTTTCCCACGAGTCTGCCTTTATGTTGAAGGCTTTCAGGGATACTTTAAGTACCTCTTCTTTTGGCCACCACGTGACCGTACACCTTTTTCAAGTTCACCATAGAACAGTCTCTTGGGCAGTCTATGGTCTGGCATACGGACCAAGTGTCCTGACCATCTAAGCTGGAACTGCATCAGAATGGTGTGAATACTTGGCATACCTGCACGAGTCAGAACCTCCGTGTCCGGTATTTTGTCTTGCCATTTGGAAGACCGTACCGTACATGACACATGGCAGCTGTGTAGTATTCATCAACGGGATTAACCTTTTCTTCTACCGGCAGTGCAGAACGAACCAATGTCTCAAACGCAATTACGTTGTTATTTCTTGGACCAATGCGTACAACCTAACACTATGAACTATAGTCTTGTCATATGGTATCTAGATTGTCTACAATCAGCGTTCTGATACAGACATTGTCTTGTTACCGACCACTAAAGTATTTCGTAATATCATTTTCGAGGTCCTGATGTCGATATATTATCTTCCTAACGTACCAACTACAAAACCAATATTGAGACACAATAAAATATGGTTTACAAATGTTCACGGGTTGTGGTTTACTAAGAGTTCCGTGCCAAATTTCAATGCTACGTACAAAATGGCTTACGTCTAGGTGGCTTCTGACATAACGTACTTATCATTTTTTTAGTGGTTTGCTTCTTCTTCTGGCATGCACACACAGACATATTTCATTTTTCAAAATTACCTGACTCTAGATATAAAACTTAATTCCATGATGACATAGCAAGTTACGTACTATCATTACTTGTTAGTAACATATTCATAATGCAATCATGTATTTTGGAATCTTACTGGCGATTCGTTTGTTTGAAAGCCCTTCATTCTAAGTCCTATATGAGCTAATTTACTAGGTGGAAGACAAATTAGGGAAGACGTCCACTTTATATGTTCAACGAAGGGATCTGACAACCTCTCCTACGACGTAATGAAAGAATGCAATTTGCGGGAGGCCGACAGAAGAATGTACCACTAACGTTGTAGTTATATGTCACTGTCATGTACAAGAGATATATGTAGTAATTACAAACGTTCAGGGGCGTGGCTAACTTGCCAGGAGGTTTTTAAGTTTGATGCCCAGATTTCAATGGCAGCAACAAAACACACAAGGCTTCTCACAGAACATACTCGAATCAACTCATCATAAGTGACATGCACACAAAAACAGAATCCATCCTTAAGAGGTTAACGTTACTTGACTCTTGATATAAAATGTTCACACAGACTTTTTAAATTTTATCATTACCGTAGCAACTTTACTATAATTATTTGTCATTAACACATTCATAAAAAGCACCATATATTCCGGAATCTTGGTGTAGATTTGTATTTTAATCCCTTTATTCTTTACGATGAACTGATTACTAAATGGACGACAAATTACGGATGGTGTCTACTCATATGTATTCCATGAAGAGAACTGATAACCTCTCACGACATAATGAAATAATGCAATTTGCGGGAGACCGACAGAAGAAAGTACCATTAACGTTAGAGTCATATGTTAGTGTCATGTCATCAAAGGCGCTCTGGCATCCACACTTAGTATGCGTCCGTTTGATGCAGACACCAATTCATAATTGGCTGATACAGTATTAGTCATAGACGGAAACTAACAAAACGGCATGGTGAATTGATTGGGGAGGGATTCAAGATTAATTGCTGGAAAGTCAAACTAGATTGTTCAGAGGTTGAACGTGCGTGTATCATAAAAGATAGCTACTGAACCATGTTTTCTGTCTATCTACACAATGACTTTTATCATCATTATTATTATTTTCATTTATTGCTGCTATTATTATTATTTTTATTATAATCGTATCATTATTAATAACATTACCGTTATCATATACGTTCTTTTATCTCTCCAATAACTGAAAAGCGAGGAGAAGTATGTAACGATAGTTAAATTCATTTTGTTAACTGTATTCTGCTCATCATGTTTTGTTGTGACCTGACCGTGTACTTAGTGCATGCAGTGCGGCAAAAATGTGCAATAAAGGTCGTCATCCATTCATTCAGTCATTGGTATTATTCAGTGTGTGTTAATTTTGTTGTATCTGACTGTATTTATACTACTTGTTTTGTTTTTTTATGACTCAGAGCCTCACTACAAGGCAGTGTCAATCACCAAGGAAGAAATAAATAAATGACAAACAGGGAGGCTACATAAACAAGCTTAGCTTTGACGACGTATCTAGTTACTTTCTGAGATGAGCTATTGGTTGAAAAGAGCAGTAAAATGTACAATTCTATCAGCGTGCTAACTGCTTTTCCACCGAGTGAATTATATTAATGTGAACATAATTATCTTACGTCAAGACGAGTCTGTCAAATGTTAGTAGACGTTGAAGTACATTCCAAACAGAGGTTAAAGTTTTGGCTTTTTATCGGGCTTTCTTTTATGCACTGCTATCTATTTTTAACCTTTTGAAAGATACCAGTGCAAAAAATTTCGATTATAAAAGCCTAAAACACGCCCAAAATAAGCATTCAAAGTAACGTTGAAGCACACATTTGCTTATGCTTAGGTCACATTTCCAAACCGGGGCCCGGCCGGGCCGTTTGTATGAACGAAAAATATCAAAAATATACAGCAATAGTGCCCATGATTATTATTTAAAACTTCTCTTTGTTCTGTTGTCTTTTATATCGTATTTTTCGTTCCCAAAAGCTGCCCGGCCGGGCCCCGCGTGGGAATTGTGACCTCAGCATTACAGAGCAGCTGCTCATCGTCACAGTTATTTTGCCCGAACAATCCCCAAACGAGGGGCCATTATGAGAAGGAAATCATCATTTTACTACTTGGAAAAAACGACTTCATCTTGGAAAGGAGGTCTCGTAATAATGCATCTTGCATTACCTTACTACATTATCTGTAAAATGTCTGTTTGTTTGAACCATTCTTTGTTCATGAGGAGCTTTTTATTAAGGTCATGAGGGAAGAAGGTAAGGGTCACACAAAATATATCAAAAAGAAAACGTTTACAGAATTTAAAGTCTTGATAAACCCATGCACATATTTTTCGCATACACGATACAAAAATACATATAAGTGTGAGAGCTTGTTTGTCGTATGCAAAACAATGCTGTTCAGGCTATGTTATTTAAGCTAGCTTTAATCGTTGTGCATATAAGTACATGTAAGTAGCCTATGTGTAGATTGTTGTTAAGATTGTTATTGTTAAACTGCTATTTAAGCGGTTTGTTGTTGTATATAATTGTAGCTATTAAGTTTGTAATTATTTATATTATATCTTCTAAATGTAAAAGACTCCAGGAAGACTAGTAAACAATCTTTGTATTACAATGAAGATAAACATAAACATAAGCTTTACGGTTTCTGCCGGGTGCCACAGTGACATTTTTTATTTTCACGTGTGTTATTGTAATCAATTAAAATACTTCAAAGCACTGAACCATTGAGAGGTATGAAAATATATCGTCGATTTATGATTCAATACACCTATACATGTCCATTACCTCTATACCAGGCCTGCTCTATACCTAGGCTTAGCTTTGCGTAGGTATAGAGGTCCATCATCTCCCTTAACGCATGTCCTCAATTAAAAACCAAGGCCACGTTCAGAATTGCGCATTATGATTTTAATAAAGTCTAATACTGTGAAATACTGTAGCCACAGATGCAACTACTCTACATCACGCATAGTAACCCTTCAGGAAGGAATAAGGGGATGGGAATAATGACTGGTAGTCACACGAGGTGGCCGGTAATAAAGAAAAGTTTAGAGTTCATTAAAGCGGAAGGCATCTGTACCCAACAGGGGTCCATGAAGAGCGCTGATGCATTCGTAAACGGCCCCATTACTTGCCGAATAACGATTATTAGTGAGGTGCCGGGGGGAACTTAACGAGTTGCATTAGAAATTACACACAGTATTTTAAACGAAAACAACTTTACTGCCTTTCAGTGGTAACTTTGTAATTCAGTTTATGAAATTGGCATTGAAGAGGTGTTGTTGAACAACCTGTTCCACCATACCTTCCACCATGTGGAATAGCATCATAAATAGATAAACAAATTTTCCACTGATCTGAAGCTGTAATCTGCATTTTGCTAAAATATTATGGTACAAGGTAGAGTTGTGGAGACGTTGGTATTAAATAAGACAACGTTTGTTGATGCCTTTGACTATCAATATAAGAATGCCTACAAACATATATGCCGGAACGTCAGTCCATATTAATCAAGATTTTTGTCCAAGCTCAAGATACTGTATTTCGTCAGATAAGAGTTTGCAATTGGACCAACACTGGAAAACGATCAATGGCCACCGCTATACAGAATTCATGTAACATTGGTTCAATAAAGTAGCCATTGGGTGTGAGTCGGAGAGCCATGAAATAGTAATGAGCATAATCATGCGGAATCTACTGGAATACGCGATGTCTAGATAGTACCTAACGACTTAATTTCTGACCGTGGTGTTGAAGCAGAGGCAGGATGATACAAGAATAATGTTTTAGCTAAATACACTAAAAAATACAAATACGACGTCTTTATTGGTTTTCCAACCGCAAACATACATATGCAGAAAAAGACAAAAAAAGTCTCCCTGAAGTAGTAGTAGTAGTAGTAGTAAGCCTTTATTTAATCTCGAAAGCTTGTTCGGTACAAACCGCTTTTCAACAAGGTCGAGGGTGAGGGCGGGGTCACGGAATTACAGATCAAACCAAAATATAATACAAAATCAAAACAAAATGCAAATCAAAATATAATACAAAAATAAATAGCAAATCATCAGTCCGTTATCAGTCCGTTATCAGTCCAAGTTCCCAAGTGGGTAGTTTGTTACAATCAACACATAATACAATACAATACAATCGATGAACAATAAACAGTAGTAAAATACAGCATAACGATAACAAAATTGGACGCAGATACAGCATGGGGTAGCTTATGAAACAGACTCGTTGTACAGTTTTACCGCACAATGAACAAATGACCTTTTCAGCCGTTCAGTCCTGGCTTTTGGCACAGTGAAGGCACTGTCGTTCCGCTAACATCTACCTGTGGACAGTTGGGGGGGGGGGCACTAGGTCATACCCGATTCAGCAAGAAGCAATTGTAAGTGCTGTACATAGTATGAGCCTGTAAATACTGTACATAGCGTCTGTCTTTTTTGTCACGACCAGTGGGAGATTATCTCTTCGGTGAGCTAAAACTGGATCCAGATCACTTTCCTTTCCCCCAACGTACGACCTGCCACTGACTGTCTACCCGATCCAGCAAGAAGTGAATTGTAAATACTGTACATAGTATGAACTAGCTTGTAAATAATGTACATTGCGTCTGTCTTTGTCATGACCAGTGGGAGATTAGCTCTTCAGTGACCTAAAACTGGATCGAGATCTTTCCAACGCACGACCTACCACTGACTGTCTACCCGATTCTGCAAGAAGCAATCGCTCCTTCTTCACATCTGCTGCAACTGTATAACACAGGCAAGCAGTACATAATCAGCAACCCGGTCATGAACCATCACTGAACCGCTAACGATTTTATTTGGTACTGCCAGACTGATGTGACTGGGAATCTACTTTGCAATCTTTTCGAAAAGTTGCCATGGCAAATTGAAGTAATTCGGGATCGACTACAAGCAAAGTAATTTACGCAGGAGTCACACGACGTTGCGTCAGAATTCACGATGACTGAAGTTCACCTTGAAGTTACGTCTACTTTAACGAAATACAATCATGAAAGTTCATCTGCGTTAGTAGTTACAGTTAAAACTTTGTTCTCACCTGGAGCTTTCGATCAGTCGCTCTGGTCTTCTTGAATAGACTGGCCCAGTGAGACTACTTCGTGCACGTGAGAGGGGTGAAAGAGGATATTTACAATAGGGCCCATCACCCTTCACTCAACCGTGACGGGGGCCGACATCGTTTGCCGGGTACCTTTGACCCAGTGTTGACATCATACTTCAGAGAAGCCATGTGACTAGTCTCATTCGGTCTCTTGAAGACCAGAGTGACTGTTAGAAGGCTTTATATGAGAACAATGTCTTGTGCTGGAACAAAAGTTTTACCTTTAAACAAACAATACGTTGACGGAAGCTGCCACGACTACATGTATATGCATAATACTTAATGTGATTTTATGTTTGAACTTATACACAAAAAAATTTAAAAATAGCATAATATACGAACTGGAATATAGATATACTGGCCACTTTACTGGCGAATAAATAGGCATTTATTATTGACAACTGAGGATACTGCATAACGATTTATGTTAAGCCCTATGATTTTTGAATTGTCATTTTTTCTGTACAGCTTTGTACAAATTAGAGGATGAAAAAGAAACATACCCTCCAGAGTGAAAAAGAAGAGATGTTTGTAACTACCGAGTCCGTTGTGGTTCAGTTCAGTTCAGTTTTAATTCGCACTTTAAAACAAAATGTAACAATACAGATACAAGAAAATATGAATGAAATGTAACAGTGCAGGGAGGCCGGAAGCATAAAATGCTTATGAGGAGGCCTCCCTTCATAACAATTCAAATAAATCGGATAAATAAGAAATAACTTACTAGGTTACGGGTAAATGAAACAAAACAAAACAATAAAATACAATACGATACAATACTATCTACAATAATGAAAAGTAATGTAGAAAGTAATGAAAACAAGGAAACTTAAACAAAAATTAAGAATGTGTGGGGTTAATATATTTCTTTGCTCTGATGGAGAACGTTGCTAACATGTAGCTTATGAGATGCATCGACGCATTTGTTACCTTTCGTTGTGTAAAAGTCATGCATTTTACAAGCCACCAGGCGGCTCTGTCATCACCTCCCCCCTCACACGCTTCCAGACAATTGAAGGTGTTTAAACTCTGGCGCCAGGACTTCAAAAACGTTTGTGCCCGTAAGTACGGCCATTTGTAACCGTCAACACCCCAGCTGTGACACCCGGGCTCAGCCTTTATGAATTGAACAGTACGTAGTGGTAGTATCAAGGACAGAATAAGGTCGTAGATGGCCGGGAGATCCCGGCTTTAATGACCCATGTCTCGCCCTAATGGGCTTTTCGTCAGCAATTTGTTGGATAATCCTACGGTTTGGTGAGCATATTGATCCTGGCTGTGTATGACGGGAGATAAACAGCGTTTTGCTGAAGATCTACGTCGCGGGGATTTGGCAGCCGTCCGCTGCAGCTGTGCGCGCTGTCGTGTGGTTAATCAGCCTCGTCAGGCCGATCATCGCGATGAGCTGTCTTTACCTGTCTTTACCTTTACGGTTATTAAACCGATATCGCCTGCTGAGGACAAGCAACTTAGCAATTCCTTCCTGCACTGTGCAATACTAACCTCTACCAGGCTTCGGGAAGCGGCTGGAGAGAGTAAAACGTAGTTAGTTAATCAGCCTCGTCAGGTAGATGATGGCGCGATGAGCTGTCTTTACCTTGACAGAGTCACCTTCTGAGGACAAGTAACTTAGCAATTCCTGTCTTTTTTTTTTATATTCCAACAATGACTAGACATGGTGACGGCACACTCAAGTTACATCAACTTATTTTATGCCGCCACCAACGCAGAGGACAGATACATGACAGGAGAATACTTATTCTCACTTGAGTTACGTAAGTGAGGAAAGTCGTGTAAAGTGCCTTTCCCAAGGGCACAGGATCGGTGGCATGTCAGGACTCGAACCCGGGACCTCTTGGCTTCGAGTCGAGCCGCTACGCCACACAATCCCACAGCTTTCTTCACTGTGGAATACGACTTTACAACAACAGACCGAAACATTGAAACAGGAAATGTCTCCTATGTCTGTGATCTGTTTGTTTCTTACTTGTAGATATGAATTTGGTTTTTACTCGTGAGTGGGTTTTAAATGGTGGTTTTAGTAAAACATTGCATTTTGGCGGAGACGCAATTCGGGTAACTCAGGCCCGCGAGTTCCTTTCTCAATAAACTTGAACTTGGAGTAGTTAATCGTCTCCATGTTACGTTTAAGTTCGTTTACGCACCCATGGTGCATCCCCGTTTCTGTCTAAGCCCTTGGGCAGTCACTACAACAGGGGACTGGTCTCCTGGTAGTGGCGTCTGTTTAACTCCCGCCTAGTTACCAAAGTGCTAAGCAGATACTTTTAAAGCAGTATGTACTATTATGTACCATTTTAAAAGTCGGCTGGGGATTGAACTCATGACCTACAGAATGCAAGGCGAACACTCCCATGGCCTTTAGAAAGCGTTACGTTGTTCTAGAAACTTCTATCCCTTTGATAACAGATCTCACCTGATTTCATCGCATTATCTTTACGGTTGTTAAACCGAGTCACCTTCTAAGGACAGGCAGTGAAGGTTTTACTCCCATGTTAAGTTAACGTTAGAGTTTCTTGCCCGTACCCATAGTGCATATCCGTTTCTGTTGCCCTTGGACTTTCCCCATAGCAGGAGGCTAGTCCACTAGTAGCGGTGTCAGTTTAACTTCCATACTCTTTCCCAAATGCTGAGTGCTAAGCTGCGAATGCAGTATGTGCCATTTTAGCCTTGACTCGACCGGGGATTGAACTCATGACCTACAGAATGCAAACACTGGAACCCACTTGGCCGGTTCACGTTGTGGCCTTTAGAAAATGTTGTTCTGCAAACTTATATCCATTTCATGAAAGGATCTTACCTGATTCCATCGCACCAGGCTTAAAGTCTTACAAGTGTGAAAGTTAGTTCTATCGCTTGTGTGACATTGTTAGCATATGAACTTGATGAGTTGATATCTATATCATCAGACTATAGATACAACTAGAAGGGTGACATTTGTAAAGCAAATGCATAATACTAACCTTCATGTCTAGTCTAACAAACGTTACTACCCCTATGTTTAAAATTTATTCTCACTCAAACACATACATATACTAGTACATTTATATGTTCACCAGCCCCTTCAACTCTGTCCTGCTACATAATGTAACCCAACACTACAGGTTGTCTGCTACAGCACCAGTTACCATAGTGACAGACGTCTGGTCCGAGTAATTGACCTTATGTGTTTGTAGAAGAAGAAGAAAAATAGAAACACAGAAAAAAATACGTTTTTCTTCTGAGAAGGTTAACATAAACAGTCGATCCATATGTTAATATTGCGCGCATCATGGACCAAAGGTAAAATGGACACCTACCGGTTGTGTAACGCACTGCAGGCAGTGCACAGCGGTTGGTGGGAAGCATGTGATGAAAATTGCACGAGGCCCCCTTTTATAACATTTGCGAATAACATCACAGCTGAACTGATGGATCGATATGGACTCTGGGGTGACCTCTACACAGGGAAATCGCCAGACCGTGTGATGGTCTTTCTGTATGTCTCGCGTCCCTACTTTGTAGTCTGGGAGTATGCTGCATGTCTCTCCATATTTTATTTTTTATTTTTTATTCACATTTATTTTTCGAGGACTGGGCAAAAAGTTATGAAACGTATGTCAGCCCTCTCCTCACACATGAAAGAAAACAATAAAACAAAGTAATATAATAATGATAATAATAATAATGGTAATAATAATAATGATAATGCGAGCGGGCGAAAAAAAAACAAGACGGGCCGAAAAAAAACAACGTTCCTACATTTTAAAATTTTGACTCAATCATTGTACAAATGATTTGATTCAGTGGGAACATCACATTACACAGCCAATATCACATATCACTGCATCAAAGTAAGAAACAAAACATAAAGTCAGAGTCTTGTCTTGTCTCCTCTCTTCATAGATATCTGGTATCCACCTCCCGGCATACATCTTTGCTCATTTACAGCATGTTGATCACTGTCAGAAGGCAACAAAATTTCTTGTTTTTTTTCCCAAAATCAGGCGAAAATTAATGCGCGCGCTGATGTCATCCATGAAAATAACTTGCTGTGGCCTAATAATAATAATAAAGGACAAACGTACATAATGAGCTGGTGGTCTCTATCTCCATATCTCAGTAACGTAAAAGTTTGATTTCATAAGAAGCCTCCGTAGACAACATACCTACCGAGTCAAATGCCACAAAAAATCATTTTTTCCCACCCAACCATAAGCCAATCCAGTTCGCTGAGAGTTTGAACATGCTGTTTTTGCTCTCTAAACTAAGATGCGTTGCAAATGAATGTCTTATATTTATCATATCAATATCGTGTTCCATATTTAGCATAGCTTGGGTTCGCCGGCAAGGTTGATAATTCCTGATGGCTATTACCGAGAAAAATCGATAACTTTGAAAAGGAGCACATTCAATTCCGCTCCATGGTCTCAACAAATCCCATAAAAATCAATATCAAGGCCATTCACAAAGCCTTTGTATTGAACTTTGTAACATGCAAAAAATCGTACCCACAGCATTTTGTTTCAAGCTGTGTTAAACGTTGTTTTGTTATATGAGATGTAGGGATTTTCTTCTTACACAACCGGTAAAATAATGTTTGCATACGTCTGTCAGATATCTTCCTCAGAGCTTCTGACTGGAGTACTGCTTCTCTGACTGGAGTACTGACGTTATACTTACATGTAAGTACTTTGTCATGTTTGGGATTGTGTTCTCGCCGCAAAAGCGACATCTACATATAGCGGCGAGAAGCAGTACTCCAGTCAGAAACTCTGAGGAAGGTGTCTGATAGACATCAAAAGAGTAAGCAGTTAAGAAACATTTATGGTTGTGTAAGAAGAAATATCCTATATCCTACCAAACATACGTGTACGTTTCAGAAGCCTAGTGAATTTTGTCTTAACTCAAGCCACACAAAGTTCCGATCTCTCTGTTCCCAGGATATGTTCATCCCAAGCAAGCGCCTTAAAACATGTGAAGCTGCAATGCCTTCTACCGATCGGGGTTAGAAGTACAGCACAACTGTCGTCACTGTTATTTGTTTGCGCCTTTATTTATTGATGAAAATACACAATTCGGCCAACAGGCCGCTTTTCATTGTGGTCATCATGCAGGGGAGAGGTTCAAGGGTCAACAAATTACTACAAAACACATAATGCATACATCAGACTTGGATACATGATTCTGAGTCTGTTATCAAGTCCATGTTTTAAAGGAGCATTGTGTACCATTTTTGCATCAACACTAGAGCTGTGTACCTAAACAAATTTTAGGTACAGGTACAGGTACACAGGTTTAGGTACAGGTCCGGACCTGAACCTGAACAATTCGGCCCATTATATATGCTCTTCTAAACTCCTTCAATAACAAAAAAAAACATAAATAAACTTGATAGTTAAGGTTTATTCTTTGTTTATGACGAATGCTCAGATAAAATATAGGCAAAACTAAGATGTTTTTGTTTTCATGAACACACTGTCCTTACACAGGGACCCATTGTTAACCAGCTATTTACACATTTGAGGTCACAAATAGGCATAAAATTGGTGTGAAATTGTTTAGGTACAGTACCGGTACTGAGGGATTAGGTATTTTGGACCTGTACCTAATCAATTTTTCCGGTACACAGCTCTAATCAACACGTTAAATATTTTGATAAAAATCGCAATTTACTTCCACTTTTCAACATATTTGTGCAATCACCTCACATTTGGCCCACGGGGCGCACTCAGTTTGAGGTGCCACCACAAACTATCAGAATGTAAACAAACATGATTACGAAAATTGATGAGATTGATACAGCTTTATTTTCACATTCTGAAAAACAATACACCAGCACAATTCACCACAATAACATAGCAGTGGTACTTGAACATTGTTTCATGTATTGTACATTTCTTTACCTTTTATAATCTACATGTGTAAGTTACAAGGTGCCCATTATATAGACTGGTTTATTGAAGAAGTAACATTATATTGCTAGCTTGGACTACCAAACCAGACATTGCCCATGTATTTTTCTTTTATTTTGCAATATATAGGACTTCATATTGTCAACAATATTGATGCTTTAACTTGTTGTCTCATGCAGAATATACATAATTGGGCCATGCTGTAGTCACAATCATCACATGTACATGTGTGTTGAATAATGCCTGGATGTGACATATAAATACACTACTCAAAACACATATCTGTTGACTCTCATTCAAAACCAACCTACAGTGTGACCAGATACCACAAATTTGAGCAACACAGGACAATTTCTAGATATCATACCAGGCAACTTACCTCTACATGGATTTGTTTGCTTCAAAAAAAATCTTCTAACAACCATTTTTCTTTTTTAAAACTACTTTGCTTTTAACCAACCTCTGTTTTTGCTTACATGTCATACATACAAATATGGAGTTGTTTCACTTCTCAAAAATTGCAAGTACAAAGTATTCTTAATGAACTGCCTACACAATTCAGCACAAGTTAGAGGCATTCCAAGCTGCATATCCTAGATTAAATGTTCTTGTATCTTTGTATTTTCTTTCTTCTTCTTCCATAGTGAGAACAAGGAACAGTGATTCTGATGCTGGACTGGAAGCTTAGATCTGCAAGAGAACAGGAAAAATCACATATGAATGTGGTGTTCATTGTTAGTAGGACTCCAAACATTGCAAACATCCCCCGAAACTGAATAAGGCCATTTTGCCTTATTGTTATGGATGATATCTTCTGAAGACCCCAAAACTAGTGCACCAAGATGAATAAAAAAAATCCAGCCAAAATTACGGTGAGTCAATGTTCTTGAGTTGGAGAACAGTTTAATTCTCATTATTGACTCACATTCATCTCAAATTTGATTTCATTCATATCAAAATAAAGGTAGGCAAAGCCTAAATCTGGCCCAACTGCTCCCAACCTACATGTAGGTTGGTTGGTGGGTCGAGGGAAGGTTCTGAATGTGTGATGGACTTTATCTTTCAGTAATCAACTAGTCTGAGCTCGAAGACTTCTCAATGGTTGAGCTTCAACTCTGACAACATATCAATTATAACTTATAAGACAACAATTAACAAAAGTCGTGGTAGTAGTAGTAGTAGACTGGTCTATTTGATGAAAGTACATACATGTATCTACAACATGACGCAAATACCTAATAGCAGCCCAAACCCATATTTTTAATGCTAAATAATTGCAAGGCTGTTTACAAATGATGCATATGAAGACAGGGGTTTTTCTAAACAGGGGAACAGGGGCGCTGCGCCCTCATGTAACAAACCAGCGCCCTCATATCAATTTTCAGATTGAAGCCTAAGTCTTTTTCAAAATTTATCTTTTTCCAGTAAAAATACAAAAACAACACCACATAACAATGTATTCTAGCATTACAAACTATGTTACTCTCATAAAAATTCCAAAATCTTACCATAAACATGATAATTCAGCTCTAGTAGTAAAAGTTTGAATGGAATAAACAATGTTCATTGAGAACTTGCTCAAAGACAAGTAGCTGGGCCTCCTTCATTTGCATACTATAGAACAGGCTCTGAAGTGAAACATGAGACCTGAGTTTGTAGCAGCTTGGATGAATGTGTTGCTATTTTGCCATTATGGGAAAGGTTTGAGCTTGTGGCAAACCCAGTGTTGTCATCTGGAGCTACTAGTAACATTAATCACTAATTGCGTACTAGAAAGGGTGATTTGCAGATTGTGTGTACTGCTGATTGTACATTTACTTACAATGTATATTTTACAAGGGAGATAGAAATAGAAATTTGGGAAGAATATTGAGAAAAATAACCTTGAATTCTTTTAGTCTATTTATCCTTCTCCTATGCCTTTCACATACATTATACTAATGGAAATTTGTATTGAGCATTATATTTATCATATTCAATTTATTGTATGAGGACTGTGTAAGAGGACTGTGTGAGTGAGTGTCTAAATATTTTTTTCACAACCAGGTTACATGTACATCATAGTTGTTTGTTTTTAAAGAAACATACAATGAAAGAGTTCATATTTCCCCCCTCAAGTAGCCTCAAAATGTCCCATTTCAACTTCAAATTTTCAAAGGCTTCACATATACCGGATCACGGATACCCCCCTTCCGCACCAACCCCCCCTCGGTCGCTTCGCTCCCTCGCCATGATTGTGCTCCCCCATGCCAAATTTTTCTAGAAAAACCCCTGTGAAGACATCTAATTCCATAATAAAAATGCTGAAGAATAGAACAATATCACACAAAGATAATTTATAAAACAGTACTGCAATTGTGTATTGAAAGCAAAAAGGAATTTCAGAAGTCAGAGTGTGTACACAGCATAATCTATACCTCAACTGTTTGGAGCTGGTAATGCTAAATAGTAATGCTAAACTTCCTACTTACATTCTCAATTTCATCCTCTTCTCTCTCAAAGTCGTCAAAGGTGATGTCATCCTCCTCACCACCCTCACCATACGTCACTGTGTCGTTGATTCGTACTGGGGAGAGAGAATGAGAAGTTTATTGCAAATTTGTGCCCAGGGGCTAATTGCAAATTACAAACATAAAAGAACAATGAAACAGAGTATAAAATAACTTAAGTCTACATGATAAAAGGTAGTTAGCTATAGCTACAGCTATGTCTAAAACTATGTCTGTTTGACTTCTCTTTTCTAGACCATGGAAGACGTAATGTCCCACCTTTTCAAAATTTGTGGGTTTTGGGAAGTTAAAAGAAGAATAGTTTTTTCTTTGTCTATAAGTTTAGTAAAATTGGACACACATATTAATTGATTAAGAAACTTTCAGCATACTCCAATTTAAAAAAATCTATCCAACTAGATGTCTTTTGGGATGATTGAATTTGTGGTATGTTGAAAGGGAACATGAATACACTGCCAGGGCTCAAAATACTTTTTTTTCAATTACATGGAAAATTGCATGTTGGCAGAAAATTTCACATGCAATTCAAATTAAAGAATCTACATGCAAAATTGAGATTAATTCAGCCTTAAGTTTTCTCTAGATATACAACAAGATACATCAGAAAATCTCCAACACAACATGATAGAGGGAGATTTTACATACATGTAGTAGTGGGTGCAAATCCACATATTTTGATAGACTTGAGAAAAATCATCCAGGAAAATTGGAAACATCCTGCATTTTAAAATGAGTAAAGCAGTGCTATGATAGAAACATATTCCACAGTCTAAAAGGAACACTGTCATGTATGTATGTATGCAAGTTAATTTGATTGCTTCTAGGCATACTAGTAGTTGTAGAAGACCTACATGTAATGGAAGTCACATATTTTGTATTTTATACCTGAAGTGTAAGTTGGGAGAAGAGATGCTAATGCAGTGAGCGTTAGTTCAGTGCCCAGAAGAGGTCCTTGTGTTGTGCTGTTAGGGTTATTGTTTGCATGGCACTGCCATAATTTCATGATTTTGATGATTTTGGTACCCTCCCCTCCCCTGAGTGTATAGTGAACGAGCCCTGGGGTCACAGAAAGTACATGTAGGGCATCCGGCAGACAGGTTCTCCCAAGGGTTTCCAGGAATGTGGGCATGTCAACAAACAGAGCTGGGAGACTGGACATTCCATGCCTGTGGACAAAATGCCTGTACAATTCCTAGAATTATTGCACACAATACTGTACCATTAGGCTCCTCCCTGAGACGTCACCAAAAAATGTAGGATGAACTAAGGTCCAAAGTAGGGTACATCTGAAGTGCAATAGCACTGAAGTGATACATCTTGACTTACCGGATTCTGGCAACTCTCCATATAACTTCAGGTTCCGGGCCTCGTCAGCGTTGTACTTCAGGATCACATCGGCCTTTGCATCCTGTACAACAAATAAGACCAGGTCAGCAAAAACTACTAGTACTCAGAACAACATTTATGTCATACACAACTTAATAAATAACTAATGCAGGCTCAAAATTCATTTTTTGGGATTTTGTGCACTGGTGCACCCAACCTAAAAAATTTGGGGTGCACCTTAAAAGTAAAGTAGAATGTGAGCAAAACCTAATTGCAGACCTTACTTCTCCTTTTCCTGAGTTTAAATCTGAATTTTTCTGACAATTAGACGTCTATATACATGTATTCTGTATACTAGTACATGTTTGATATCTTTACCTACGTTAACCTACAAAACAGAAAAAATTGGTGTACACAGCTACAATTTTTGTGTGCACTAAAGTGCGCATGCACCCAGTATTTCAAGCCTTCTTATGTCCCCCATTTTCGACTACCTTTATTCACCAGATGATGCCAGTTCTGATTCTACACTTCTTACATGGCAAAATTTGTGTTATGATGAAAGCAATACATGACTAATGTCACCGGACTACTGGTTACCCTGAACAGCAGCACAATGTTGTGATAGTGATGGTTAACTCACCTGGTACTCTCTCAGCCCCACCAGAATGATGTCTGATGTGTTAATCCACACCTGTGGATCAGCAAATACAAGGATTAACAGGTAGAAAACACATAATACTGCAACATGCACGCACTGTTCAGATAATGAATCTACAGCATCTTTTTCCTTACTTTCATGATTTGCACTGTTTTATTAGGCCACACCAATTTAACTTGTTGTTTCTCGGATTTTTTCAGAAAAAAATCAGGAGCGACAGGGTGAAAACAAAACAGCCCAAGGCACCCCATGATAGCCGAAAATGTTACAATATCAGCCATGAAGTGAACATACCAGGCTGGTTGATAATTTTGAACCTTCATTAAAACAAAATTGCATTGTTACATTGAAAATCTTTAAGAACTAGGAAGGAAAGGAGTTTTTTCAACCATTTGGGGACAAAATGTCTTTCATTGAGCATTATACAGTTAATTTATGAATGAATGAATGAATGAATGAATGAATGGTTTATTCGATCATTTTGATCAGATAAAGACATTAGTACATCGCAGCCATGGGCTGAATTGCGTACTTTTTACATTTAAAAACAGTTAAAAGTAGAATCTAAATAGTGGCAAAAACTCATCTTTCTCAATTAACAATTCTAAAACATAAGAAACACTACCTTAAAACAGGTAGGTTGTATGACGGATACGTCAGAGTACTTAACGACACACACAAATATTTAAAGGTACACAAGGTAAATATAACGTTCTACAGATAACAATGGGTATAGGTAAATGTCATTTACGTCAGGCATTAGAACAATATTCGATCACAGATCTGTTTCATTCAGGAGGCGAGTCATGAAAGGAATTGGACTGTTCTGGTATCTTTTTGTCTTAGTTCTTATCCCAGTCAGGCGGTGCTTGTTTCTAGTGTCTCTTGAGCTGATGTCTCCTCGCGTAGGAGGGAGCCAGTTTCTGAATGACTCCGACTCCACCAGTCTCTTTGCAAAGTTACGTCACAAGTCACGTCGCCGGTCGTCTAGGGTAGGCAGGTCTAAGATGCTGCACGCCTCCTTGTAGGATGTGAAGGCCGGTCCAAGAATTATGCGACAGGCTCTTCTCTGGAGGGTTTCGATCCTGGCACGTTGTGCTGTAGTTAGTCCGGCATGCCACGCAGGGGCGGCGTACTCACATGTTGGGCGTACAAGGGTCTTGTAGCACAAAAGTAAGTCTTCTCGGGAACCCAAAAATTATTTTTTTTGCAAATTGCATTTGCGAATTGGACAAAAATGGACAGAGCGATCCGAGAAGCAACAAATTAAATTGGTGTGGCCTTATGAATGCACTTTGAGAGATTTGATGTAACAGATAAATGTTGCATACCACCAGAATCGAATGACATGTCACAACATTAAATAAAGTGTCCTGGTATGGCCATGGACATTTTACCAAAGAAAAATAATGTAATAATAACATAACTGTGGTCAACATCTGTCATCAGTAACCAGTTAATCATAATGATTAGAAACCTACCTTTTTCCTCAGCTTCCCTCTGATATGACACAATCGTTTCTGGCCATCAAAGCACATGGCCTCCAGTCTGCCATTCCCCAGCATCTTTGTCACCTGTGCATACTCTACAGAGAGAAGGAAAACAAAGGGATAAAAAAAGTGCTCATTTTTCAGTTAGTCCACAGCAAGTAATTTTTATGGATGACATTAGTGCGCACATTAATTTTCGCCTGATTTTGGAAAAAAAACAAGAAATTTTGTTGCTTTCTGACAGTGGTCAACATGCCGAAATGGACAAAGATATTAATAAAAGTATGTATTTTTAACTTTATGGAGATATGTGTTCAATAGACTCTTTATTTTGCTTTCATAATCACACTATACCTTGTCCATCCTCCTTGAACACCAACTCTCTCTTCTCCGACTCATTCTCATTCTTTCCCCTTCTTCGGTTCTTTCCTCCCTTACCTAGAAAAAATTAGGCAAAGTAGTCATCCTCAACCGTGGTGAAGCTTATTTCTTTTTCAAGCAGCATATTGCTTTTATTTCAAGTAATGTTTCAGCTTCTTGTGCAAAGCAGCTTTTCTATTATTTCATTATACTATAGTCAAGCACACCAGGTCACCCCTACTCTTCTTGTTGTGAATTATTGTGATCAGTTGGGTTCTTTTATTTGCAGAGGTTTGTCTTAAGGCTTATGTCATTTCCCCATCATGTCTTTTCCCCGTCATGTCAGTATGGTCATTTCCCCGTCAGTGGTTATGACCCCTAAGGTTGATTTTTGTTCAATCTAAGATAAAATTATGTTACTATAAGTGTTTAAATGTGATAGTTAGCGCAATATCTCAACATTTTTTTTATGTTGTTTAACTTACAAGCCGACAGTTTTGCCGTGGCGGGCGGGGATGCCAGGTTTCCCCGCCGCTAACACAGTGCTGACCGAGTGTTTTATACGTAAATATCCACGATTGAAAACTCTCCGAAGATCCCTCATACATTGGGCCACCAACTTCATGTCACCATCCAAAATGTCTACAATCCCTCACAATATGTCCAATCTGAGCCAAAACCAGGATCAAGCTCACACCCAAGACAGGTCTAAAGACTTTGACTAATTACCTTCATTATGATTGATGAAAGACCATTACATTTGCATATTGTGTATTTAACTAGATTAAAAAAATTGTATTGATGTCAATGACTCACATGTACATCTGGGTCTTTTTTTACCTACCACGTGGTAACTGTTGTCTTACATTCTTACAATGTTACATATTGTGTAATGAAGTAATTTATAAAATTGCATCCATATTCTACTGTATTTCTCAAATTTACATGGACAGTTCACAAGGGAATTATATAAATTATATTGGTTTCAACATTATATTATGATGTAAGAGCTAGGGTAAAAACTAGGCTGTCCTAAAGGAGAAAATACTTTGCGAAAAAGAATGACACTGACTGAGTGATATAATTTCTGATATCTGACCATATGTCATTTTAATGTACTTTAGTACAAAAGAAAGCAGTCAAAAATCCTAGTGGTAAAGACTACATGTTGGTTAATATGATGGCATAATTCACATCGTTTTGACTTGTTTTGACATATAAATGGGCGCACCAAACAGGAACTTTCAACATGGGTTCAAGTATCATGGACACAAAAATTGAATTATATTCTCATGCAGAAAACGTACACTGCACTGCCCCCCTCCCCACTGTCGTGTTAACAAATTGGCAAATATAGAAGGAAAAATCACACATTCCCAGTTCTTTAACTAGTTAGGTAACATCCTAAGTAGAATATCGTGTGAAATGTTGTTCTCAAAACAAAGGAGGTCTCTAGATTTTGGGGTAACGTTTCGTCCCCAGTAAAATATAGCAACATGACGCATGGCACAAAACACACGTGAAAAAACACCGATACACTTACCCTTATTCTTCGGCATCTTTACCGCTCAGATGTAACTTTCTCCAACAAATAGTTTCTACGGTATCTCTTGTGAAATACCAACGCGACAGAAAACGTCTGTGACGCTAGAAAATGTAGGAAATCGGGGGAAAATGACGGGTTGTGGTCTCAGCCTGTCTCCATACGGCTCTGATGTCGACAAATGGCGCAACTTCCTCTCTGGCGGCCGCGGTGCATGCTGGGAGATATCATTGACGGGATTCTTTATTTTACTGCTTCCCGCCAATATCGATTGGGTCGAACCATCAAATAGATAATCATGGGGGTGGCAATATAGGCATGCAAATGGCGTAATATTTATTTCTCCCTATATATAGAAAAATTAGAAATATTTAGATATCATAGGGATAAGATATGGTTTATAGTGATTTTTTTTCAAAATGCAACATTGATATGTTGAAGTGAACATGAAAATCTGACAATTAATGTTTAACCGGGACAATGACAGCACAAAGAGACCGCGTCTACTAGAGATCTAGAGACAATAGGGATCTAAAAGTAACAGACAAATCATTATACATGTAACATGTTTTTACCAATTTTGACTTTAAAAAAATAGATGTTGAACATGTGCAGAGTTTTACTTTTGAACAATGCCCTAACGATGAGAAAATTCTAAGTCACACGACTTTTTGCGTTTTCCACATACGATTAAAATCTAAGGCTTTTATTGTGGATATATCCATTATTTTCTCATTGCTATGCGGTTACAAACAATTATGGTGATGTTAAATAATGCATACATTACAACCTGTACCAGACACGCACCTGACAGTATCCCCACATCAATCACCTGCATGCAGCTAGCAAGTACCAGGGTAGCCTGGGTGCCGGACGCCGACCGGCGGGCGCTTAGAATAGGGAAAGAAAATTCACTGATCCCCCGGGCCGACTCTCTCCCAACACGTTCTGCTCCCGGAGTTTATTTACTTATTTATTGGCTCATTTTTCCTTTGTTTATTTATTTATTTATTTATTTGTTTATCGCTCCCTGAGTTGGCACCCCTCCTCGGAAGAACGTGTAAAACAAGTTGGAACGAAGGCAAAACACGATTCAAATTGCCCTTTTTACGAACACGAAATAAAGGACCTGTTTTAGAGGTCAACAAATTCCATCCGAATTTCTCCACGTTCACAGACAAAAAAGAAAACTGCTCTCTTGTTAACATCACAAAACCCACACATGCATTATAGAAAAAATAGGATCATCCGTCTTCCACTCGATCCCTCGGAAAAAGAAGTCAAACCCAGTACTAGTAATCCGTTGTCCATCCTATTTTATTTTCATGTTACATGTACCTGCCTCCGGGCAATAACTTACAATAAAAAAAAATATTTATCTCTGCACGAGAGAATACTTAGCCCCGGTTGCCAACTCTGTTTTGGGGCTTGTGGCTTGCCCGGCTACCCTGGGAGCCAGACTAGTATCGGACCGTCAGCCGGTTTCCTTCGGTAGCCAAGAGCACTTCGCCCGCCTATCTAAATTACCGCTGCGGAGTTGAGCCCGGGGACGTTTGGCCCTATTACTAGTGCTCTTGGCTACCGAAGGAAACCATCTTACAGCCCGATACTAGTCTGGCTCCCAGGATAGCCAACGATAGCCTAGCCTCTACCAGGCACCGCGGATCCCTGGAAAAATAGTAGAAATTGGCCGAAATAAAGGGATCCGGCCAGAGTGAAGATCCCAGGATCTGGTCGGATCTTCTCTGGTATACTATGTATCCCTTTATTTCGGCCACTTTCTACTATTTTTCCAGCGATCCGCGGTGCCTGGTAGAGGCTAGAGTAGCCCAGGATAGCCCCGGCCGATGGTACATTGTACTTAGTATACGTATCGTGTCGCGCGGGGTCTGGTACCCAGGCTAGGGCCCGGGGATACCTTACCGGTCCGGTTACCTGACCTGCGCTCGTCCCCATGGAGACGGCGGCCACGCGCGGCGCCTTTTGTTTGACTCCAACACTACAGTACAAATACCCACACCTTACAGTGTCACACCGGGCCTCCGTGATTCACTACATTTCCTGTCAAGAACGGCTCCAAAATCTCTGCTGCAGAGGTAAGTTGGGATTGCTGAACTATTCTACGTCGTCTGCGAAGCGTAGATTCTTTGAGAAGGTCCAAAATAGTGTCACTTTGAACAGAAATGTTAGCTTCTTATCGAATTTCTGTGTGTGTACCTTGAAACATCGGGTTACTGTGTAGTCACACGCCAGTCGTTTAATCAGTAGCCCGTTCACTCTACACAGGTAATAATAGCTTAACTCACCTTAACACACCAACAGAATTATATATATAATAAGCACAATTTATAAAAAAAGATCTTGAGTTTGAATGGCCCTCCTACCAGCAAACCGGTACCGACAAGGGCCCTCTTTTCATAGACAACGAAGCATGAAAAAACAGATATACTATATGCTGCAAATAATGCTTACAAGATATCTAGAGCACGGCTGTATTGTATTTTGTGGTGTATATAGCCCAAAGGCTGTCTCGTTTTAAGCTGTGTATGCCGTTTGATCATGTTTGGTGGAAAATAGTACATTTCGAAGTTTGTACTCAATCTAACTAGTAAGATACGCTACACCAGTTGTTAGATATCATCAAGTGGCTTGCAAGTGTCACACAAGTAGCGTTATCATCAAAGAGATCATGAGCCTAAATGTATCAGGATATCTCAACCATAATATTGACGTGTGTCGAGAATGTTTAGTCCAATGAGCCCCACAGGTTAGTCAGCTGAAAGACCAGCGTGGTTAGTAGTAATCCGCCATTGTTTACCCCCTTAAAGCAGTTGTTATTACCTGTTGCCAAGGTATGTCCCAACAGGTGTGTGACTAGGATTATGATTATCCCTACAATCTCCTTGTATTTTGTGAGGTATACTTGCTGCAATCGTTAGTTTTAGCGCTGTCTATGTTGTTGATTTGTTAATGACAGCGCGGTCGATATATGGTAGTCCGGGAGATCAACAACACAAACAAAAGTGAAGTGGGGAGGGGAAATTATAGAACGATTTTGCTGTGCAATCCAACGAAAGTTCTACATCGTGCAATGTAGCGGTGGTTTCACAAGTATCCAATTTACAGACTTATAAATTTTGTATCCCAGTAATGGAGGTATTAGTGATGATAAACGTCTCAGTATTACTGTACTTTATCTAAATCTTTTGTTTTCTTAGGGGTGATCTATCGATACTTAGGTGCAATCAGCAGGCGGGGAGAGACACAATAAATCTCCGGGAACTATGGAGACGGCACAGAGATTACAAAGTTCAAGCCTGGACTCCTTCTATCAGAACCCCTTCGGAAAACCGTTCGGTTTTCACTCCAAGACTGAGTTCGACGCTAAGAACGCACTTCTCCTTACCAGAAGCGACACGTTCTTGTTGATAAAACCGCCCAAACAGGAAGACATCTGGAGAAGAAAACCTCCCAGTTTCTGTTACGATGCTTACGACCCAAAACCTCCTACAAGGAACAGTCGCGAGGCCATGCAGCCGTGGAGGTACGGCACTTTTCCCGGCGACTGGAAACGGCAGAAAGAAGAGATGCAGAAACAGAGCCAAGAACTGGTCCTGCCGAACATCTTAAAACCTAAGAAGCCCCAAAGTCCGGTGTTTCAGACCAGATTTAAAATCCACGATCCATTTGAGGCGAAGAAAGACTCCGTAAGAAGACTGACGTTCAAGAAAGATCAGTTTGAGAATCCAACTCCTCATGATTTTAGACAGGTGAGTCGACTTCTTTTTACCTAAGCTGGTGCAGTCTACCGCGCTTTGGTTGGGCTCTCTTGGGGCCTGCATTAGTTCTCCGCCGCCTAGCTGCGGATGGACCTCCCGTCAGCCAAAACTCCGAACGAGGAGTCTAGTTTAGCTGGGCGGCGGGGAACTACTGCAGGCCCGAACAGAGCCCAACAAAACCACGGTAGACGTCTGGACACCAGGCTAATATTTACCCTAAGTCCAAATAAAAATGCAATCAAAACACATTAGCCTGGTTACCAGACGTATTTTAGCTCCCGAGTATTTATCCACTCCCGCTATTTGCGAAGAGGATGAAAACTTGGGATCCGAGCTAAAATACGTCTGGTAACCAGGCTAAGGCACCATTACAGGCAACTATTAGGCCAGTGAAGACATCACACTGTTACAGATCATTACCTTCAGTCTGTTTGGTCAACACACACCTGGAACTGTTGTCACATCAGGTTGACAAAAGACTTGCGTGGTAATACGATTCGACTCAGCGATTGGTCGAACTTAATGGTATAGCACCGGTGATAGAAACGTCAAAACTAATAGACACAATTATTCACTTAGCAAAGTATCAACAAGGCGAACAGTTACTACTTATATATGTCTACAGCAATATTGAGCTTTTAACAGATGTTCATAAAATGTTCAAGGAGCCACATAGAGCACAGTGCATAGAGGTGCTGAACGGCTCATGAAGCTTTTTGGTGATATGTTCTGTGACTGCTGAGCTGTTCTCTTGTTTTTTTAGCTTACCTCTTTCTTGCTTTTGTGTACCTTCCTAATATGTACCTGCCTCTTTAATAATATGTTCTTCTAGTCTGAAAACCACATGTTCTTCCTGTTTCCCCTACGTATAATTTGGTACATGAAGCTGGGTTGACATGTCAGTTGTAGGCGCATTGACATCTACAATTGAATTATGACACTTATGGTGTAAATTCTTCACAAATTTGAGATCTTTTTTGGGTTTTTTTTATCATGTAGAAGACGTGGGTGTTAGTAATACCACTGTAGTTTGTTCGCTAATGCATTATTGTTTTTACAGTATCCACCCCTAAAGAAACTAGGCCTTCCGGAGTTCGAAACTAAGCACGAAAAGGACCCGGGCAACATCAACTTCAAGTCAAAACGGCTCAACCAGAGTAAGTAGAAAATTAACTGTAATTGTTTGATGCTTTATATCTGTATCTCATATACATGCCTACGTTGACAAAATATATTCCTTGTTCAAAATCTAATAGGACTATTCTAGTGTTCCCTTCATACAATGACATACATATTACTTCCAGCTAAAAGAATTCGGAGATCTCAGACCTCCATGAAACCATGATGTTTACAAATCACGACTCTTAGAAGTGGTTAAAAATCTCATCTTGACAACTACTGATGCAACGTAACCCGGTTGCAATCCCCTTTTTGAAATCGTGCAAGGGAGAGCACCGGTTGTCAACGAGGTCATGTCAATGAAAGCACAAATAATTACAGTAACAAGGTGATAAATGACTTTCTCCCTCTGGGACAGAATGAACGTGACAATATCCGTTAAAACATAACCTAGGGGCTATGCGGAAACACATACACACAAACGGACACACACAGACATGCCGAAAACAATACCTCCATAGAACGATAGTAGCTAATTAACATTTCTCTTTATCACCATAGTTTCAGGCCTGGCCCATTCTGACGTGGGTCGTGACGTAGACAAGGGCCGACAGATGTACCGACCGAAGATTGCCGAACCGAAATGGGACGCGAAACTCATCCATCCCAAAGAGGAGTGGCCCAACCGGTACTACGCATACACGGTATGTGGTTTTCATGTTATTAGTACTAACTAAGGCCACAAATTTGATGGATGGCATCCTTTGCAGACTCCAAAAGTAATGCTATGGGGCGAAAAACAAAATGGACAATAAAAAGACCAGATGAACATGCAGTTCAAATTTCGTAAACAAGATCTTGAATTGAGGGAGTAAAAACACGATATTGAAACTAACTGGTCTTCTATTTCTGTATTCACCAGAAAAACTGTACCATCTGCGTGCATACATCTCAATTAACTTTTAGTAGTAACAATATTGTAGAACAAAATTAAAGCTTGTCATACGATCATGGGCATACAGTTGTTACTACATTGTGTATCCATATGCGATAGAACACCTTAAACTGTCAACACTTGCTATAAAAAAAAGCGAGCAATTGTTGCTTCAACTTTGCTGGATCGTTGATGATCTCTGAACCGATAGACGTTTACGACATTTGCCATTTTCGGCATGGGGACCAGCGTCTGAGGGCAACAAAATGTATTGTTTTTTTTACATGAAATTCACTTGCTGTGGCCTAAGTAAGTTCTGTTGGGGGACAATGGCTGCAGTCAATATATGATATGCATTATATGGATGGTAGGTAGAATCCTGCACACTGACCAAGACTACGTTTTAAGAGGTATAAAGGATGCCATATTTGTCTGTATATCTACATGTCTTAGACCTTACGAAAGTCGCTGTACTTTTGTTGTGTCAATAAAGTTCTTCTGTCATGTCTAATGACACTGTACTTAAGATCTATATCATCTGTAGCCGTAACTCTCGCGAATTTATATTTGGAATTGGAGGTGATAGGTCATTAATATGACTAGTATCGTTATGAAGGCGACAGTGTTCGTTGAAAATTTGATCTTTCCATCCTCGTAGTGTTGTTATAAGTTCAACATTGTACTAATGAAGAAAACGTTTTATTTTTTCCCTTAGCGCTTCCGAAGACCGAACCGCCGTGTCCACAGCGCCTTTATGGAGCGTGTGGAGGACCAGCTAACGGAGCAGTGGAACCAGGAGAGGGAACAACAGTCCCCCGGCAGACGGGCGCGAGAACGACCGGGGTCAGCCTCCGGAGAAATACGGGACAGGGAGAAGTCAAAGAACGGACTGTTGTGACTCGAGCTTGAAGCTTGTTATCATCAATATGCAAATATATAAGAGAGAGTACATGACATGATTATACTTTTTATAGCTTATTCTTAAAAAGAATCAAGTATATTTTTATGTGTGTCTTTTCAATGCATTGAAATTATTAGTAAAAGGTTAGTCACATATCATCGTATCACTATTTTGAACGTTAGAATAAGTAGCTGATCTCTCAAATGCTCTAAGACAATGAGCACTAGCTACTCAACTATTCATAATATTGCAGTTTGTTTCAAAACATAACAGTTTGCTTTTTCTATGCTCTTTTCGTGCAATTTTGCTTTTTGAATAAATGTTATTCTTATGCGATTCCTTTGGGTTGGTTTTATTGAACAAAGGGGGTACTTATGTAAGAGCCTAACGTTTAGGTAGACAATCAATAGCAAGTATACGAAATAAGAGTTCAAAACTGTGAAATAATATGGTCATTGGCAGAACTATGACTTGCACTAAAAGATATTTTCTATCCTTCCATCACCTATAATTCGTATTGATATATATATATATAACAACAATAATTCATATTGTAGACATAAGCTTTGCAACTTTCTGTTTACTCTTTGTCAAAAAAAGTAATTTCTATTTCCTTTTTTTTCTCCGTTAAATCACCAAACTATAGCTATGTTAATATGTCGTGCAACAGTGCTGTCTAATACATGATATTGATCCGGCATAATGTCATCTGTACAGATTACAGCATCGGTAAATCAGTCACACGTGCAAGGCTCACAATCTCTATCCCCGGGTTAATTATTAAACTCAAGTGACCTTTGTGCAAACTGACAAAGACTGAAAGGAAGAGTCCACTATTGTTAAGGGGAGTAAACCGTGTGAATTCGGAAGGTTGATAAGTTGTCATAAAACAAATATCACATCATTCTAAAACAGGAAATTCCGTACATGGCCTTTGCATTTTGCTTCCTATCATTCCAGTAGGTCTAGTGTAGTTCCAGTGTAGTTCCAGTGTAGGAAATAGGACTGGTGACCTAGCCTGGTTACCAAACCTATTATAGCTCCTACATCCTCTCCGCAAATTTGCGGAGAGGATGTAGGACTCGGGAGCTATAATAGGTTTGGCAACCAGGCTAATGGTGACCGCCCACCAGCGTCACATCTGGTGTCAATAAGATTAATAAAGTAGCCCTGGTCACTCGACCAGGGTCAGTCTGGAGTACACATCCGCTGCGTGAGCATCTCCCTCTCTGTCTCTCCCTCCCTCTCTCGGCCACGTTACACTTGGTGGCAGCGGTGGGATACGAGTTACACTAGTGCTATATCCCAGACTACCTTTACCTTTGCACCTTTACCTTTGACCCTGTTATCAAAGGTTGCTCTGCCGTACTGTGTGTTTCCAAAGTGCGTATTGTGTCAGTGACTTCGCACAAATCTAGACTCTTTTAACGTCGTCTGTTCGACAATTTGTCCAAAATGGCATCCCAACTCCTGATACGTGTGGTGGTGTTTGGTGCGATGTTGCTGGCGTGTCTACAGCCCGCCCTGGGGGCTGGACTGGCCGCCAAGGCGTTCGCCGTGTTGCTGGCGTCTGTGCTGTCCTGGACGGTCTGCAGGTTTCTACCAGTCACGGAGGTGGACGGAAAGGGCAAGGCGGTGCTGGTGACGGGGTGCGATACCGGCTTCGGGAAGGAGGTGTCCCAGGTCCTGCATGACAGAGGCTTCACGGTGTTCGCAGGCTGTGTTCTCAAGGTATGTTTAATGCAAGTACAGGGCAAATAACACTAGTAGGTTTTACCATCACATGAAGGCTATAGTTAAATATACTAAAATAAATACTCATGAAAGTATAGCCGCGGCGACTGTTGCAGGGCTTCTCTTGCTTGCAGTCTTTTACATTAGCCCTAACAACTGTAAAAGACTGCAAGCAAGAGAAGCCCTGCAACAGTCGCCGCGGCTAATAAAAGTACTACTTTCCCACATTCCAATTTCAACAATTCTTCTGCAACGAAGAGTCACAGTGGTCTGTGTCTCAAATATGCAAGGAAAACAGGTGGTTGACCAGCTCGAACTCAAGCAACAGCTGACAACAGTAAACATTACCCTATTTTGACCTGATTTACTCAATGACATGCATTCACCCTCTCTGGTCAGTATGACCACAACACTGGTGAAATAAACATCAAATTAGATAAATTTAGGCCACATGTTCCCTCTAGCCTAAACGTCTCCAGGCTGGAGAAAAAAAGATTTTCAAAGATAATTCTGTTAGGGACTGCGACGTCTGCCCAACATGTTGCAACAGCCTACAGGTCAGTCTGTGTGTAAACAATTAAATGTTCTCTCATGCACTATCACTGATCTAGATCTAATCTGAGGGCCCGATTCAAAGTCTGCTGGTGACAAGCTGCATGTGGTACGCTGTGTTGTCTATTGTCTTCAGGCATTGATTATCCAAGTTTTAGAGATTATATTTCATATGATGCTGTCTGCACATGTAACAAATATCTGTTTATAATTGCGATCATAGTTTGAGGAATCAAAGTTCAGTTGAATATATGGGAACATGTAGCTCTACAAATATGTGCAGGTTGCCTATTTAAATGTCTTAGCTTAATTTTTGTCATATAAATATTAATTTAAGGTAATGGCAGCAATTAATGAAAGGAATATTTCTTCCATGTACGGAAGTATTGTTTTGTATTTGGGTGGCTAAATCGTCGGTTTGTGCATATATTTGCCAGGAGAGAGCATAGGTTGAATGCATGTGGGTGGGGAAGATTGACAGACGGGTGAAATGGCCAGCAGGAATATTGAAGGTCGCCTTGTTGAAATTCAGAAAGCCAAGGATTGCAATTGGAAGTCGGACATCACAGATACTGATTCCGTCGTGCAAAAAAGTTATGCCATGAATTGTCCATGAGTTACAATTGCCACAAGATTCATGAAAAAGCATATATATATATATATATATATATATATATATATATATATATATATATACTACTACTACTACTAC
>NW_017802824.1:720732-780506 GCF_001625305.1 Branchiostoma belcheri
TACATGTATCATGCTCGGACTCTGATCTGTCCACCTAGGCTAAATGGTCAATATATATACACTGTATAATGGCCAAAAACCTAGGCCAATATATATATACACTGTATAGTGTTTATAAAAGAGACACTATGTCATAACAATATTATACTAGTTTGAATAGACTATATATAGCTGTTGATAATCCATGTTATTTGCCATACATTGTACCTGTTGCAATCGTGCACTAAACTTTGAGTTGACCATAACTGTACCTAGAAATTATCTCTAGATGGAGGAACATTAAAGCGTCATAGCTTCCTTTTGTTGTTTCTCATCATTTAGGCCTGTGGGCCATTCTGAACAACGCGGGGACGTCCACCTATGGTCTGGTGGAGTGGTGTCCGATGGAGACATACAAACGTGTGGCTGAGGTCAACCTGTGGGGCACCGTCAGGGTCACCAAAATCTTCCTGCCACTTGTACGGAAAGCGAAAGGTTGGTTGGTTATAATTGGGCCAGCTATTTTCTTCTTGCAGAATTATGAGGAGCTAATACACTAACTCAGGAGACCTCAATACGACCCGAGGTGCGGCCATACACACTTAGGACTGTAAGGTTTGAACCACTCACACCGGGAAGGTCCCCTAGTCTTTTCAATAAGTGTACTGGGTTCTTTAACAATAACATGCGTGGGGTGTGGCTCTCCGAAACACGGGATCTCGATTTAACGTCCTATCCAGATGATGTCCCTAACCGAAGCTAGCCGGTACTCATTTTCACCTGAGTAAAGTAAGGAAAGTCGTGTAGAGTGTCTTTCCCAAGGGCACAAGATAGGTGACCTAGTGCAGAATTTGAACCAGGGACCTCTAGGTTTGAACACTTTGCTGTTACGCCACACAACCCCAGGTACAACCTTTCTACTGCAATGATGTGGTCTTCTTCTTCTTCTTATAAGTACTGGACAAAATCCTCTCTGGGGCATAATGTCCAGGTCTACTGTAGGTTCGTTAGCAACATCCATGTACATTTTTCTCTTGTGGTCTTGAAGAATGATCGATTAACACGGGAAAATTTACAGATAATGTTTCTGATATTCAGGAAGAGTGATCAACGTTGCCAGCGGGCTGGGCCGCAGCTGTGCCCCATCCCGCTCGGCGTACGGCATCACCAAGTACGGCGTGGAGAGCTTCTCGGGACTCCTGCGGTACGAGATGAAACGGTGGGGCGTGGACGTCAGTATCATCGAGCCCGGAAACTTCATCAGTGCCACTAACATCTTCAACAAGGAGGGCATAGAGAGGACGGCCAAGGTGACTTTTTTATGTTTACCTTCTTCTCAGAGACATAAGGTCAATAACCTCTTCCAGATGTCTGTCACCATGGTAACTGATGCTGTAGTAGACACCTTGTGGTGTTGGCAGCTGAGGGGATGGTCACCGTATGTATCAATGTGGTTGAGTAAGAATAAACAAAGCAGTAGTTTGATATGCTATATTATGTGAAGGTAAATGTCATACATTTTGTTTACCTGTCTCTAAAGACTTACTGTGTAGCTGTACAAGTATAGTTTAAGCCAAGTAATGTGCAAATTTATTATGTGACATATTGTATTATGTAATTACTAATTGTACTGTATACTGTTTGTGATCGTTTGCAAGCACGTTCAGCCAGCTATGAGTATGACCAAAGTGACCTGGGCCTTATGTCACTTTTTTATTTTCGAATTAAGAATGATTTTACTACAAGTATGTTTTTTTCCTTCTCAACTCATGGTACAATGAATCCTATCATTCACAATAACTGAAAACATTTTGTTCACAGGAACTTTGGGACGGGATGACAGAGGAAGTGAGGGAAGACTACGGTAAGAAAGCCCTGGATGACTACAAGCTTCTCATGCACCAGTACGCTACTGAAGGTAGCCGGGACACATCACCCGTGGTGGACGCCATGGTGGCAGCCGTGGTCGCTGTCACCCCCAAAGTGCGCTACAATCCCATGCAGTTCTACTGGCACGTCAGGACCTTCATCATGACCCATCTACCAGAGTGGATTGCTGACAACATCTACATCTACTGAGGGGTCTTTAAGGCTGCATTATGTAGCATTACGACGATACAAAAAATAAATTTTCTGGTCATTTCTTTAGTAAGGCCACACCATTTGATTTGTTTGATTGAAGCGACAGGGAAAAAAAAATAAAAACAGGCCTAAGCATCCTATGATAGCCCTAAAAGCTACAATAGGAGCTACATGTATTAAGTCAACATACCAGGCCAATTTACAATTCCAACATTGAATTTTAAACTTTTTGTCAACCACACAATGCAGTGAAAGGTGGAAAAACTGTAACAACTAGGAAGACAAGGTGCTTTCTTCGACCATTAAGGCCAAAATACGAGCATTTTGGAGTTGATTCAGAACCTGAATCTTTTTTTGCAAACCAGGAAACAATGCAGCAGGCGAATCCGAAAACCAACTACTAGTAATCAAATTGGTGTGAATAAGTTGAATCAACGCTGCTTCATTGCAAATGCGTGCCATTCAGGAAGTGGGGATGCCAAAAGATGATGCCTTACATGTACATGTGTTTAAAAGCTGGAAATGCAGCTGTAAGCTATCATATTTACATTACTCTGGTATTTTGTGGTGGTGCCACAAAATGAGTGCACTTCATGTGGGCTGTTTTAATGAAACCATAAATGTTGGAAATGGCATAAATATGTTGAAATGTGAAAATTAATTACAATCACATGAAGATATTTTAAATTATTTCAACTTGCACAAATGTTACATATTAAAACCATGCAATATTATTCATATCCATTTAGAATGAGGCAGTGTATAAATGGTCAAATCTCTCTTCTTTTTATAGATATATTCTTCCTACACTACCAATACCTCCACTAAACAAAAGACAAGTGAAATCTGTATTGGGATGGTTTGCAACTTTATTTTACATTAGCACACATGGGTCTCAAAGAAAACACACCACTGAAAGGCAGCAGACAGAAAGGTGGAATCTACTTGATTCAGACCACACCATAGATTTTCTACTGATACATAAATTGCTTCCAGATAACTTTGAGATTTAGGACATGGAGTTGTGTAATCTGTTAAACTCTTGGTTGATAACTGAGGCTGCTGTCTCTATTCCTCTGCATCTTCATAGCCGTCGGGGAGGGCGTTGACATGTGGGTTGTGGAAGGCAGAATGCTGACCATCTCCCCATGGGAATGCCTGAAACACCGACAGCAAACCTTAAGTACGAAACAAAAAAATGATACACAACTGCACTGAATACAATATAAACACAGAAAAAAGGGGCCTTCCACAGATTTATGCAGGGTGTGTAAAAATGCTGAATGCTGATCAACATTTTATGGTTGTCCAAAAAAGTAACGTTCAGATGTTGCCTCATTTTTATACGTGAGTACAACTGGATTGGAAGTAACTTTAGCAAGGGATGCTCTACAGTATTTTGTCCGTAGTTCACATTTACCTATCCAAAACTTTATCTGTTGGACTATGGCACATCTCTCCACTGAAAAAAAGGCCCTGTATCAGTCTGTGATAATAAAAACTGACCCTACACCCCCCCCCCCCAAAAAAAAACATTTGAGGCTTTACTATGTTGAATCAAACGTACAATAATACACAATCATGTAGGTACCCTACATTCATAATCTACCCATCATCAAAGAATCAAACTGTAATGTACAATAATAATTGCAAATCTTCACTGAAAGAAAAGGCTAAACTGCTCATATCAGTGACAGGTACATTTCAAGGTTGCTTGTAGACAGCAAAAATCCATGCATCAACAATTTGGTCAGATGCCAAAACCATTTCAAATACATCATACTCTCAGCACCCAGCAAGCTTACAAAATGCGGTAAAGCTGCCCGCTGCAAATGAATGACATGTGATACCAGTATTAAGAATTAAAATGCATGTAAGCTTGTCAAGCAAAGCATAAAGACTGCAAAGCAGTGCCAGTGAAGGCTCTAGCCAATGTACAGACCCTCCCAACATCAACCACTGGAAAGGAAAGGACAGTGACCTCGATCTAGTTTTAGCTCACTGAAGAGCTACTCTCTCACTGGGCGTAACAAAGAAGACAGACTCTTATGTACAGAATTTACAAGTTCATTGTACCAGGGAACTTCCCCTTAAGCTCTTTTTGACAAGCACACTGAACAGCGAACCACGGCTTTGTGTCCCGTCATAAGGACTGCAACCCCTTCCAGTAGCGTGCATGTGGGGTGAGCGACAACAACCGGGATTCGAACTCCCAACCTCTTAGTCCTGAGTCAAGGTCGCTATATATAGCTAACCCCTGGACTACGCACGCCACTGGACAATATTTGTTGACAAAAAAACAAACAAACAAAATCACAATGGCTAGAGCCTTCCAAGTTCAATTTTTTAAGTCCAGCGCCAAAAGCGTAAGGAGCTCCGCAAAGAGAACCACATGTGCAGCTTCCCGTACAGAGGGTTAACTGACAGCAGATACTCAGTGCTCGTCCTCATAGCCGACGTCCGGCAGTGCATTGTTGTGAGGGTTGTGGAACAGTGATTTCACACCGTCGCCCCACGGAAACGGCTGGGAAAGAAAACAACACAACAACATTCTATACTTAAACTGTACGTCAATAGTCATTATATAATATTGTTATATCTGTGCTATAGACAAAGTAATTGCAAAGTGTTATTATCATTAATAAGATATTATTCAGCTTGTAAAAGATTTTTGCAGGGTTCGAAATATATTGTAATTTTTATTTCTGCATATCTGCATTGGTGCAGGTAACACTGAAAATTACCTGCACTAGACAAATTTTACCTGCACTACTCAGAATTCAGGAAGTATGGAATATACTAAAAACTGTTGATTTCTTTTACCCTTCATACATGTAGATGGTGGCAGTCAAAACAGCTAAAAGAACAATTGCAAATCAAAAATGAAAAGGCAAGGTGATGAAATGAAATGGCAAAAAACTAGATGTTCTGTGGAAAAAAATTGTGTCAAAGTTTGTTGCACTGCAATCTAAAATGAACAGAAGGAAGGAAATTCATCATAAGTAACCAGATGAGTTAGCAGGAACATTTCGTGTTTTTTGTTACCTTGCTTCTGATTCGCAGGTGGTTGTATGGGAGGAACTCTGGCCGAGGATGCTCGTGATGTTCCTTTTCCTTCAGGTAGGCGTTCAGCATACAGATAACCAGGGCTGGCAGGGCCACCAACACAGACATCTTCTTCCACAGGTCCATGCCACCTGCAGGGAAATACAGTACATCAAATTAATATTTTACTCTCAGGGCTGGAAATACAACCTGCACACCTTATGTCTGCCTGCACTGGTATTAGGTATTGGGTTTATATATGTAGGTGCATGTGGATTGTCATTAGCTGTAATTAACTGTTACAACCTACATGTATGTATTATTGGCTGTTATCATGAAAGTTCATCTGTGTTGGTAGTAATCATAGTAAAAGGTTGAACTTTATTCCAACACACAATATGTACAGGGATCAAATTTTCAGCGACCACTGTCGCCTTCATCAGGATAATTAATGACCAATCACTTCACAACGTGATATCGCGAGAATTACGGTTTACAAACACGTGACCTTATTCACACAAGATTTTACTGATACGTGACGTAAGTAATTGATCAAAAGTGCCAGGGAGTTTAAATCGTCCACCATCTCTATTAAGTGAAGGCTGAAGTGCTCTGATATATACGGCCTCCTTAATGCCCCTATTATTGGCTGTGTAAAAGAAATAATGGCAATGATTTCTGATCTATGAACAGATTTATACATGTATATTGATGTTACACTTCAGCGAGGCCAATGACATGACAAGTCTCACTGGGTCAGTCTATTGAAGAACACCAGAGTGACTGGTCAAGTGCTCTACTAAGTTGGGAACAATTAGTTCTCTTGTTTTGGAACTTAGAACATAAGTTTAAACTCTTAACACTAACAGTTTTTACAGTATCGTTGTACGAATATGATACTTCCAAAAACTATTCTGCATGGTACAGGTAAAACTTTCAAACCGTCTACAACAAAAAAGGAGAAGCACTGAACCAAAGTGGTGTCATTATGGTTAAGTACTTAAGGATCATTTAATGAAGAGGGACAGAGATGAACAAAAAGATATTATTATAATTTTGTTCCAAGTTCTAACAGGCAGGAAGTGGCTCGTCACAAATTATTGATTTCGGGTGAACATGACACATTGAAATGCCCCTACTTTATCCAACGGCACGTTTTTTGTGCTGTTCTTCAAAACAAACAACTTTATTTGTTAGTGTTACTGACAAACGCAGTCACATACGCCACTTCTTTTATACCATATACAAGATGGCGGCACGCGTAACATAACCTAACAAGGTCAAATTTTGGGTCAATATAAGTACGCGTACAGCAAAGTACACAACCCAAACCACACCGTAAAAGATGCACGAGTACCTGAGTGCTCTCCTCCGGCAGGCGCAGCCCCAGAAGCCGGCCTGGCGGGGGTAACCTGCAGGCGGGAACGGACAGCCGTCCGGAGTACGTTTGTCAGCATCGTCGCCATCTTGTCCTTCTTGTCCGTGTGGGATGACGGGAAGTCACGTGATCACCCAAGATGGCGGCGCCCATGTAAAAGAAATTCGGAAATCTCACAAATATCGGTTTTCCCGTAAGTCCTTGGCCTGTATATGATCCTTCATCATGTGAACTAATGGCGTATTAACCGTTTGTCACAGTCTAGGCCGTTGCTATATTTTGTTGAGCATGTCAATCTCGTAATTCGTAAAAGCTACTAACACTGTGTTGCCTTTGACGCCCCTCCCCATATGTGGACCTCCTCTTTACTATTGTAAGGCACAAAAGCACTTGCAACTGGAAAATCGACCACTGAGTTCTTCATGATGTAGCAGTGAAACACAGCGTATAATATTCCTACAGCACACCATACTTCAATAAAGGACATTATATATATATATATATATATATATATATATATATATATATATATATATAGTTATTACTTATTACCTCCGGGGAAGGAGACATCCTTCCGCGAGGAGGTTTTACTATTGTTCGAAACATTTCTGTCAGCAGCTGTTTCTCGCGATCGGCTGGACGGATTGGTCTGTTGTTCGGTGTACGTATTGCTATTGGGCTGCAGATGCATGATGCAGAACGTTTTTGTTTAATTGTATATGTGTTTATGGGCGTCGAAATAAAAGGTTTTTAAGTGCTCCGGACACCCCCGCCATGCTGAAAATGGAATTTACCATGTTGTTAAGGAATGGGGAGGTTTCAGTTTTGGGTCTTACCATTTAAAAGGGGTCAAACAGAGGGGTGTATGCTTCCGATATGTATTTTGAAATATTATCGCAGTTGTATCTCGCGTTGGGGTAGACTGGACTCGGTGTATGTTCTTCGAATGGGCTGTAGATGGTGCAGGTTTTTTTGTTTTTATTGTATATGTGTTTTGGGGCGTAAAAATCTGAATGGTCGCGCGCGGCGCTGGGCTGGCTGCCAGCGCAACTTCCGGGTGGGCCAATGGGTCAGGGATCAACGCCCTCTTGCGCAATCTTGGATGTTTTCGGCGTATAGTACGACTTCTTAACTTACAAATACCGTGGTATACTGTCTCAGACGTTCTCGACATGCATTTTTACCGTGGGTACATGGTATGGGCTGCAGATGAAAATGTTGACCAGTCCTGTATTAACACAACCAGGAACGCTAAATCTAACACATAAAATTCAACACCATCAACTATACAGAACAAACAACATGGAAAAATATACAATAAAAAGCCCGGAGGTATAAAATCTCAGATTTTACTTGTTAGTAATGTCCTTGCTACAATGTTGTGGTTTTCCTTGTTTAAAAAAATGTAGTCTCTTGAAGCTTGGTGCTTGCTTACGCTTGGTTCAGTTCAGGAATATGTATCTCAGGGTATCTAACTCTTGGTGCCTTAAAAGGTATTACTAATGGTCATACTTAAAATGTATTACTAATAGACATTACAATGTATTGCTGATGTTGGTCTCGACAAGAACATTAGGACGAGCCTAAAGTCACATATTCTTTATTCTGTAACGTTACAGGTATAATCTTGGTGTACCAACTTCCTTGGGTGTACTTACTAGTTCATCAAGCCTATTTGTCAAAACTACTAGTATGAGATGACAAAGAGAGGACGGTCATGGAGAGACAGGAGGAGGAAAGCCAAGCAGAAAGAAGAGGGTGTTCTACCGGGTATGACACCAGAAATTTATTTTTAACGTTATATTTAACATTAACATAAAGCATACATATAAAATACAACACGGGGTATTCCGTATCGGCCCGACCGCGGGTCGGATCGCCCGCAGGCCGGAGGGCGATCCGACTCGCGGGAGGGCCGGGACCGAGGGCGATGCGGAATACACCGTGTGGTATTTTATTTATATCATACCCACCCAAGAAAACGCGCCTTTCAATGCAATATGAGCCAAAAGTTGGTGCCCCTAAACCCTCAAATGCAACAACGTCAGTTCCAACGTCCGGATTCTGTATTCGAATTTTCGAAAGGGGCACAAGCGGTTAGGGCGAAACGCGTTCGAATCGTTTTATGGAAGCCATGGAAGCATTCGATAATGGATTCCGGACCAGGTACGGCACGGCCCGGTCCGGAACCCGTTATCGAACGTTATCGCGGCCCGGGTATGATATAAACTGTATTACATATGTATGTATCTCTCTCTATATATAGAGAGAGCGAGAGTGAGAGAGTTGGTTTATGTGTTATAATTACACAGTTACTGTGTTTTTTTGTTCTTTTTATGAAGCACGCTCATTGGATACATGCTCATGTCCAAGGATGGAGTGGAGCTCGAGAGTGTTGATGTACATGTACACTGGTTTTTAGAGCCAACACAGCACATGGAATTCATAACAATAACTCTGATCCTGATTTTTCTGTGATAGCCTCACTGATGTCCAGAGATGACAACGTTGAACTGATGAGATGGCTGAGGAAGAATGGCTTTCAGGAGACTCACCTTGTTCTCACAGACTTCCCTGGTAAGGACTTTAAAAAAGATAATTGACATTTTACTAATTGTTTATGTCCTGTCGTATGTTATGGCTGAAATAGAAATGTAAGTCAACTAAATATAACAGTCAAAAGAAGTGCTCCAGCCAGCCTAAATTTTTTTCTGTGATTTCAATTTTGTTTGATGTACCTTGTACCTTGGTCCCTTAACCCAGGCCAGGGTCGTGGGGGCACTGCATGGTGGAGTGTCTGACCATCTGCCGCCATCCCTCTCGGCTGTGAGCTAGGGTTTGGGTTTCCGAAGGGTTTTTTCCTGTCCATTCTTGGATGTTGTCGGCCCATTTTTTCTTCTGCCTTCCCCTTTTTCTTGCTCCTTTTACTGTTCCTTTTGATGTATCATCATGTTAAGTACTGAAGGTGCAACGATCCTAGGGGGGCCCAGGGGAAATTTTTGAAATCTTGCTGCCTAGAACACCGGTCTGGTCAAAAAAGTTAATCTTTCCTAAAGGCAGTGGAAGTAAGTGATACAACACAACCAACATGTAATGCATTTAGATTCTCAATGACATAACTATCATAACTTTTATAGTCACCTTCTTAGCCTACTGTAAATTCATTGATTTTCACGGGGAGTTAATTCCATGGTAGAATGAACACTTTCCACACATAGGCAAACCTGTCGGGTCCGCCTTAACACCACAACCAACATCTGTATCTGTGTAACTCTCAAGTTAATATAATACATCCAAGTGTAGTCACAAATGTATTATGTTTTTATCAAAACAATGACAGTCCTTAAATACAGCACTGGGCATTTTTGTCGAAAATAGTAAAATTGAGTGTTTAAATGCTGATACTGAATGGGAAAAAAAAGATATTATGATAATATAAAACAAAGAAAGCTTTAATTCTAACATTTCCTCATAAGTTACCGGTATGCAAATGCGGTCCTGATTGGATAAGTTTGTTGATATTCATGTTAACTTGACTTGGATTAATAGATATAAACCATGCAAATCAGAGCCTCATTTACATAATTTAATAGGAGATGCTACAATTCTTTGCTTTGCCAACGGCCAGGACATGTTGAGGGACTACTAGTAGGTATTTAGATAGCTGTAGGCATGTCACAGATCTAGAATAGAGCTACTGCTGAATCTCAATTCGCATTTTGCAGTGTTCAACCAAGTTCTAAAGTGGTGATACCGTAGACCATGCTGCATTTGACTCCTTTGTCCCCTTTGGTAAACATTCGTGCCGTCTGGTATACCGTCTCTAAACCAAATTCCTTTGCAAGCTCCATGGCACTTTCGTTTGTCTCAGGAACGTCAATATAATAAGGAACTCCCGGTGGTACAGTGGCTACCAGGGCGGCAAACAGCTGCGAACCAACCGCAGCAGATTTGGCAAAGATAGGGCCAATTCTACGGGAAAAGTTGACATCCTTGTAGCTTTCGACGCTCAGACGAACGCACCCGTAGCCGGCAATCCTGGTCTCCTGGCTGTGCTCGTCGTCTTCACCAGCGGGAGTGGTTGTTACAGCGGCCAGGGCGACCATACCAGGCTGCGAGATCTAACTCTTCAGAAAACTTGGTCGCGGCGTACCAAACACTGACGCATCAAACACACAGAGATGCTCGAAGTTTACCTGTTTGACAGAAACAAGAGCCGCTGGATGGTTGTCTTCCTTGACACCTTTGATGTTGTTGCTGCCAACCCCTCGAAATCGGGTGTTTTTCCATGCAAACTTGACTCCAATAATCCTATTGTAAGCATCTTGCATATGCATCACACTGTCTAATCCGATGTTTGCGCCAGACATGCCTGATGCTTCAATCACTGCCTTGATCATTCTCCGTGCATATCCCTTACCGCGGAATGGGGGCTTGATGATAACATGGTCTAAAAAGGCAAAGTTTTCCCCATATTTAACCACCGAGGCTCCTCCTATTGGCACACCGTCTTTTTCAGCCAAGTAGAAACCTGTGGGATCCTGGTGGTAGAAGCTCTCTGTATCATACAGGCCTGGGTGCCATCCTTCGGCAGCTGCCCACTCCAGCACTAGGAGAGAAACTTCCATCGGGGACGTTGCTTGGCGGACACGGAAAGTGTCAGGACTGCCGTCGGTCTCTGATTCTGTGGTTCTCGAATCTTGAAACATGTTGTAGGAATAGATGTTCTTCGTCCCTGAAATATAATTTTACATGAAATCAGAAGATAATAGAACGTTAAGTAGAAAGTATGTTACCCTTGTCGGTCATATCAATGTAAGCCTCCTGCACACTTTTATCATCATTATCACTGCACACTTTGGGCAACAAAGACCACACCACTTTTCAATTGAACATGCATATATTGACATGTTATCATCTTTAACTAACATCCTGCCATTTGACATAAACAACGTCACCGACAACACCTTATGTTCAACCATTCTCAGGGGTAACCCCTCATTGTCGTTTGTCAACAACTGTAAAGTATTTGATGTAGTTTTCAACTTTATTTTGCAGACAGTACATTTTGTTTGATTTAGTTGATTGATTTTGATTTGTACACCAGGTCATTATGTACCTTTGTCCTTTCTTCTTCTTATTATTATTATTACTTTGTTTTATTGTTTCCTTTTATGTGTGAGGAGAGGGCTGACATAAGTTTCATAACTTTTTGCCGATCCTCAAAAAATAAATGTGAATAAAATAAAATAAATAAAATGCAAATATGTAACCATTGTAATGTTACATGCACGTTTGTATGTCAAAATAAGCCACTTTGGTTAGACCCAATCGAAGCTTAAAGGAGTCCAATGTCTGACATGGTTTTAAAAATTAGCTGTTATCAACTAGAGTTCCATGACCTCACGCCTTCGCAATGATTTGACTGTCGACGAATTATGAATGTTTCACATTGATTATGTAAATAATATCCTCGCTTGTATTTCAGTTGATCATATTCTTCACCCAACAACAATTTCATCTTAAACACAGAGGGCTATTCTAGCATTTCCTCAGAATTATGCAAATAAGGTCCTGATTTGAATAATAATGTTTAATGATGATCACCATTACTTAAGTGTGAAATTCCTGGTACTGTTGAGTGTGAAATTCCTCAGGCAGTCATCACTATAGAATTTTAGCATTTCTCATGATTTATGCAAATTAGGTCTACATCACGAGATATCAAATCTGAGAGTTGTCTGCCTACACCATCTGGGGCCAGACACAGGTCAACTATTGACCTACCTTTTCACAGGTCTACAATGATGCACTGATTTAAAAATCAGTGCATCATTGAAGATGCCAGGGACAGATTCATGTTGTATTATTACTATTAATGTAATATTTCCAGAATATCGTCGTTTAGTTCTATAAAAGAGGTTTCAAGGATGTATATACTCACCCAAAACTGGTCAGTGGTAATCGTATTGTCTGTCTGTACTGGTAACCTCAGCAACAGGTACACAATATGGCCGCCAGCAATTACATGTAATAGACAGGCGTTTACTGGTTAATCAAGTCTTGCAAACACACTATCAGTTAAGGTGTCCTCCCTGGCTAATTTGGCATTTTAAGTTTCCATTGTTTTCTCACAAAGAAATTTATAAAGACTTGTAGAATAACTATATTTTAATTAGGCAATTAGGTCATTCTCTAATAACTATGGATAAATAGTAGATATCAATTTGTGCAAACATACGTTTGTAGTTTTGACCAATGATTATTATTATTATGCACATGAAAATCATACTTTTATTTCAGTTACTTGTACCAAAGTGCTATATTATAACTTTAAAGATAATTACATTTGGGGCAATAAAATGTGATGACGTCATCCATATGGTCCATAAAATCATATTCATAACCCTTTTGTATCAATTTTCAGTACGACTACAGGTCTTTCTAAATTTTTTTGTGAGAAAATGATGGAAACTTAAAATGCCAAATTAGCCAGGGAGGACAATGTTACAGCCATAATGGACTGATTTAGTATTTACCATAATGCCATAATTACATGACTAAAATAAGTATTTACAAATTCAAATTTACCTGGCAAATTCCAGTGTAACCATCCAATATGGTGGATAAGGATCTCCCCAACAAAAGTTTGTCCATTCGCTTATTTTTACATAATATTAGGCATGTGGTCTGGGGGGGGGGTCCAAGAGACATGGTCCAATTTTTTTTTTAAATGTAACCCCCCGAAATGCTATTTGATCCATTAGGCAGGGCGAATTTCACGTGGCTTTATCTTAAATTTTGTGTAAATTTTGATCGCACAGTAGTTGACGGATGCTGGACACAGCCATGAAGGAATAGTTATACTGTCACATAAATGCAAATAAGCTAATATATGCTGTGCTGTACAAAGAAAGCAACTCACAGAGATGTTCCAAGTTATGACATTGTTATGTGTGCATTTCAGACACAGGGAGAGGAGTCATGGCTACCAGGAATCTAAAGGTAACATTACTTGCATGTTTTCATACGTTTGTCCTAGTGATAAGAGGGTATTATGATGTATTCATCCTAAGGCCACACCAATTTAATTTCTTGGTTAACGGATTCGCCCGCTTCATTTTTTTCTGATTTGCAAAAAAAAAATTCAGAATCAACTGCAAAATGCTCATATTTTGCCCTGAACAGTTGAAAACAGTCCTTTTCCTCCTAGTTGTTATAGTTATTCCATCTTTCAATGCAGTGGTATCATTAAAACTTCAAAATTCATTGTTTAAATTTTGAACCAGCCTGGTGTGTTGACTTCATGGCTCATACATGTACCATTGGGCCATAATAGGATGCCTAGGCCTGTTTTTATTTTTTTGCCCGCCCGCTCCATTATTTTTCTAGAAAAATCCGTTAACCAAGAAATTAAAATGGTGTGGCCTGATCAATAAATTTCAAATAAATCATGATACTTCAACATTTTACTTATCACAAAGATGCATTTTCTCTCAGGCAGGAGACTGTATTGTGAGTCTACCAGAAAACTTGCTCATCACAACTGCAACAGTGGTTAACAGCCATCTCGGCCAATTTATCAAAAAGTAAGGCTCTTAGTCTTTCCCACTCATTTATTATACATGTAAATAATGATGATGATGTAAATAATGCAAATGTTGGCTGAATAAAAGACTTGTTTGTGAAAAAAGAGTGTCTTTACTCTTTTATATTAATTTTATACCATTACCTGATAAAACTACATGTATTCACGAGTGTGAACAGTCATAAATATTCATGACAATGCAGTGACTTACCAGTGAGCAAGAAGAAATATGGGGGCCTGCAAGCTCTTTTCCTTAGAGCGTAATTGGCTGTTTTAATTTTACGTAGAGCGTAGACGGGCTGCTCTAATTCAACGTAGAGCATAATTGGCGCATTTTGTGTACATTTGTAGAGCGTATTCGCCTTAAAGTTTTTAATTCTACGTAATGCGTTGAAGCCACTTGGAAGTTATCGTAAAGCGTAATTGAGAAGTTTCCGAATTCAGCGTAGAGCGTTGTTGGGACCCCCCCCCCTTGCAGGCCCCCAAATATGGAGAGTGTAATGGAATTTTTTTCCCAAAACATTGGCATGATTGATATTGAGTGTGTGTTTTTGTTTTCTTTTGTTAGCTGGAAACCACCTCTCACCCCAAAGCAGGTCCTCAGTCTGTACCTGATTGCTGAGAAATCCCGTGGGAAGGACTCCTTCTGGTACCCATACCTCCAGACTTTACCTACATCCTACACAACTCCCTCCTACTTCTCCACTGCTGAAGTAGACGCCCTTCCTCCTGCTGTGCGGGAGGCCACCTTGCAGCACAGGAGAGTACTGCAGGGCTCTTACAAATCCTTGAAAGCATCCCTGCACACCCTGGAGCCCCTGTTTCCCGATTGGAAGGCTGTTTTTACATTCAAGTCCTATCGGTGGGCATGGGCAACAGTGTACACCAGATCTGTGTACAAGAGAGGCCCAGGTTGGGAGTTTTTGGACCCCAGTGACCCTGATGTGTATGCCTTGGCCCCATTCTTAGACATGTTGAATCATTCTCCTTCTGTACAGGTAAGAGAAGCGAAAGAATATATAATTCTTTTTACTTTGTATATTGACAGTGGACAAATGTCTTTGATCTTCATCAATTTGTGTGCATTTTTGTGCACTCAAAAAGACTTCAGGGTAAATTTTCCAGTCATTTTTTAATCAACCTTATCCCATGACATAAAAAAGTGATGTCACTATATCTTTAGAGATTAGCTTGTTTTGGGGCTACAAATGTATTTCAAACACTTTAAGTTTGAAAGAATGAACCAGTTTTACAGTAAATGTCAACATCAGACAGATGTCCTCATCCAGAGTACTAGTAGTACTTTTTATTTTGCCCTTAAATTGCATTTGATGCCTTCAAAGAGATGTTTGTACATTCTTCTGACTAGAATGTATCTCCAACATTTGCAGACAGACACTGACTTCAACGTGAACAGCAAATGTTATGAGGTGAAGACAGAGACTGCCTGTAGAAAGTACAGCCAGGTGTTCATCAACTATGACCCCTATGACAATGTCAGACTACTGATGGAGTATGGCTTTGTGATCCCTCACAATCCTCACAGTGTTGTAACTTTTACTGTAGGTAAGTCACACATCAGAATCATGGATTATGAATATGTCACATTCTAGAAAACTAAACGGAACATACACAAAGATGTTGCGAGTGGTTTTCAATACACCGTGGTGGAAACATACTACTAATGAACAGTTATATGGTTCGTTACCAAATGTAACTACAGTAGTCAAATGTCGACGACTAAGCTTGGCCGGTCATGTTGTACGTAGTGAAGAACCAGCCAGTAGGCTTCTACTCTGGAATCCTGACACAAAAAGAAGAGTTGGACGGCCAAACGTAACACTTAAGAAACTTATAGAAACTGAAACTTATCTCTGCGATGAAGGACAGAAAGTTCTGGAGGTCTAACTTTGTATGCTCCACCTCTTCGGAGGATGATTGATGATGATGATGATGATCATGAAGTCACACATTTAATCCAATGTTCTTGCCAGCCTGAATTTTTTTTTCTGTCATCTCAGTTTTGTTTAAGATACACATGTGTAAAACATCAATGTCAGTGAAGTGCAGCAATCCTAGGGGGGTCCAGGGACATGCTCCCCCAGGAAATTTTTGACCTTCTGAAATGCTATTTCCTGCATTTCTTGGCAAATTTTGTTGGTAGGCAGCTTAGCTTAATGACATCTCTTTCTATATCCACTGATTTTTACCACTCAAAGATGACAGGTTAGGTAATATTTTTGTCTGACTGAGCAGTAAAATTCTGTGAAATGGAGGAAAGACTGATGCTGGCTAGAACACTGCATTTATCATTAAAATCTGCTAATCATGTCTACCTTGTATTGTTTCTTCATATTCTCCATTCAAATAAAATAACTGTCTCTTCTTCTCCTCCATTGAAATAATCGACCACTATGGCTGACACCTTGTGGTGTTGCATTACATTATGTTGCAAAGTGGCAGGAGGTAAAAGAAATGTAGAAGGGCTGGTCCCCATATACATGTACATGAATGTGTTTGTAGTAAATTAAACATAGTAGTAGTTTGTTAGGCTAAATCATGTGAAGGTAAATGTTATGCACTTGCTCAATTGAGTTTGTTCTTCCCATTCAGATGACCTTGTGGCTTGCTTGGCTGCTGATAGGAATGATATGAGTACTAGTAAGAATCTGCTACAGAAGAAGAGGGAACTGCTGTCACAGGAAAACCTCACTGAGTAAGATTTTAAAACCCTTGTCCTACTGTGAGAACAACAATTGCTGTCCTGCACGTACAGTACCATCTATAATACATGTAGCACCCGCATATAGGTACGATTTGGGGGTATTTCTCATGCAACGCATCACAGTGAAACACAACAAATGCAGAAGTAACTATGCCACTGCAGAGCAAAAAAACTTGGGGGTCTATGATCTAATTAAGACATGAAATTATTGAAAAATATTGTGCCAGGAATGCCAGCAGGACAAGGGTTAAATCTCTGAAAAGCCGTATTAGTTTTTGTGAACAAATTTGAATCATTTCAAAAGGTGTTGATTTTATTGTGTGTTGTTTGGCTACAGTGTTAATTCTATCTCTTTGTGTAATCAGAGATCTCAGCTGTAGTGCAGAAGGCCTATCTTGGAGACTGCAAACTGCACTGCAGGTGCTCTGTATGGACCATGACAGCATGTAAGTTTTGAAGATTTGCCACATGTAATGCCACGGATACCAGCCGGCCAGGTTTGGCTGATGTTTGGGAGTACCCTGACCAGGCCTGCCTTTCCTTACAAATCAAAACAAATTTGAGTTAACATTGAGTCAATTTTAGCACCAAACACTGCTAACTTACAGCCAAATACCAAGCAACCATTTTATAAACTGTTTTTTATTTTATCTGGCAGCTATACAAGGGACAGCTAGGGCTGCCCAGCTAGTTACAAAACTATTTTAAAGGGCTAGCCCTGGAGACAAGGATAACAAGCTACATAAGATGAGTACAGGACATTAAAATCAAAATCATGAACTCATTAGATCTATAGGATTTACTATACATAAATGCATAACGACTTAAGCTAAGGTGCACTAAAAGAGTAGTATTTACATTGGAAGGTCAGGGTCAGAATTCACAGTTAATGGGTCTCCAAGTGTTGTTAACTTGAAAGTTAAAACTTTTGTTCCAACCCAAAAAAATTGTTCTCACCTAGATCTTTCAACCAGTCACTCTGGTCTTCTTCAATACACTGACCCAGTGAGGCTTGTCACGTGGCTTCTCTGAAGTGTGACGTCATCACTGGTTCAAAGGTATCTGGTAAACATGTCAGCCCCCGTCACAGTTGAGTGATGGGTGATGGGCCCTGACCAGAGTTACTGTTCTAAAGCTCTACGTGAGAACAATTTCTAGTGTTGAAGCAAAAGTTTTAACTTTAAACATATAACCACTAACGCAGATGAACTTTCATGACATGTAACTGTTGTGTTGTTGGGCAGTTGTAACTGGTGGATTGTACTAGGACAGACATCTCAGAACCCAGACCTCTGGTCAGCAGCCAGGCTTGTTGCACAGAGACTGATCAGTAAAAAACTGGAGCAGCACTGCTCTATAACACAGGTTAGTGCAACAATTTTCAAGTACATACAAATGTATACATGTCAGGACTCGACATACTGGGTGTATATGCACATTAGAGGGAGTGAAATTGGAGCTGTACAGGTATTTCTGATGTCTACCTGCACCTAACCTGCACTGGTCCATGTACTGGGTATATGCAGGTTAGTGCAGGTAAAATTGGAGCTGTTCAGGTATTTCTGATGTCTACCTGCACCTAACCTGCACTGGTCCATGTACTGGGTATATGCAGGTTAGTGCAGGTAAAATTGGAGCTATGCACGTATTTCTGATGTCTACCTGCATTTAACCTGCCCTGGTCCATGTACTGGGTATATGCAGGTTAGTGCAGGTAAAATTGGAGCTATGCACGTATTTCTGATGTCTACCTGCATTTAACCTGCACTGGGTTTATATTACGTTTTTTATTTATATACTTCCTTGATTCTAATTTGTGCACATATAATTTGTCTGGTCCAGATATTTTTCAGCGTTGCAGGTATGGAAAAAAATATATTTTGAGCACTGCATGTATCTAAATAGCTTTTAAAGTTGGTTGCAAAAGTGTTGCATTGTCCTTTCTTCGGAGGACGTAGAGTCAAAGGACTATTGTCTGAGAGAGCTTATACTTACGACGTCAAACCTGAGCACATAAAAGAACCGAACACACTTATGAAGAGTAGGGGTGACCCAATGTGCTTAGCTAAATATATAAGCCATAGCTAAGCTGCATTGCACTAACAGCTACTCGGAAAAGCATCATGAGGATGACAAAAGAAGTAGACTGAAGAAGACAGAGAAGGCCTTGTTGAAACTACAGTGCCCAGAATGGTAGATCTTGAATGAATGAATGAATGAATGAATGAATGAATGAATGAATGAGACTTTATTTCCGTGTCGTGTGCTGAAAGTTCTCCTCTCATCAGAAATGTTGACCATTTTCCTTCTTTTTACTGCTTGCAGATTGCAGAGAAAGTCTTGGACCCAGGAAGCTCACTAATAGGTGTATTTATTCTAATGTTACTTAGAGAGGATCTCCATATACTGGAGCATAGCTTGAAGGACTTAAAATCACAAACAGATGATTCCATTGACAAATGATCTGTTTTTCACTCGATAATCTCTTAAAAAGTCAAGGAACCACTATTGTTTGTTATGAACAGGATACTGAGGATCAAAGATTGACAAAACACTTGTTTCTTCTTTTGTGTTTATTTGTTTGTTTCACTGCACGCATCCCATTACAAACACATTCTGAGAGCGCACAAAAGACGCCCTGACTTACTAACACAGTTACTCCAACTGCACACATCCAAGTAACAGTCTAGAAAGAGGTATAACATGACAAGTGTTTAGATAGAATTTACACGATTGTATAAATGTTACTTAAATCTGTATATACGTCTGTGCTTTGTTCTTAAAGATATTAGATGTACCTATCATTAAAATTATATGTAATTACAGAAACAAAATACGTCTTCTTAGTTTTATTACCTTTGCCAAGATGTTTTCAGGGGCGTTCGTGTGTGTGTCTATTTGTCTGTGTGTGTGTGTGTGTGTGTGTGTGTGTGTCTGTAAACACGATAACTTGAGAAGGCTTCAATGAGTTGATATTGAGTTTATATTTGGTCAATGACTCGATATTTGGTAGGTGGGTTGGTCTTGATGAGACCTGGAAATGATTAGATTTTGGGACCCTAGCGGCTTCTATGGTACTGCAGCAAAACTTCCGGTTTTGATGTTTATGATCTAGAAAGACGAAATTTCGCTGATAGGTAGCTCTTGTGCTGGTGAATACATGTAAGAGAGGTACGTTTGGGCCCCCTAGCGGCTTGCTTTGGAACTGCATGGGCGTTTGTTTGATAACATTCAAAAGAGGATTACTCAAGAACCGGTTGACGGATCGTCATGATTTTTAGCATGTAGTTAGCTTAAGTGATGCCTGACACAATCATGTGCAGTTATGCAAATATGGATGTAATTTGCATTTATGAGGAAATTCTATAAATCAGTTGCGTTACATGATAGGAATATTCAAGCTTGTGGCATATGTAATTGATGACGACGAGAGAAACACAGGCAGATATTGATTACGTAAATTAAGACTTAATTTGCATAATTAATGAGAAAATGTTGTAATTCAGCTATGGTAACTGCCTGGAATTTCATAATTAAGGTGTTTGAAAGTTAAGTGAAGGTGAACGTCATTAAACATAACTTATTCAAATAAGGACCTCATTTGCATAATTCATGAAATGATAGAATGGCTTTCTTGAGATAAGGCTATGAAAAAGAAGACTTAATTTGCACAATTAATGAAAATGTTATAATAGTGGTTTATGTTGGTACTCTAAAACTTGCGGCATTTATGTGTTTATTAAAGTTGAATAAGTTGAAACATAATGTGGAGCTCATTTGCATTTGTAGTATGCCGGAAACCGTGACATTCAATGACATTTGAATGTGAACTACATTTTTACAACAGCTAGCTAGTTCTGTGCGCAGGCCACTCGAACGACTATATAAACGCGAGGAGACCTCAACAAGTACAATACCCTGGATGCCAAACTAGTATCGGGCCGTTAGCCGTTTTCCTTCGGCAGCCGAGAGCCCTTCGCCCGCCTGCCTAAATTAGCGCTACGGAGGAGTTGAGCCCGATGGGAGTTGGCTGGCCAGCCAAACTCCCCCCGGGCTAGACTCCCCCGTAGCGGTAATTTACACCAGCGGGCGAAGGGCTTTTGCGGCCCGGACAGCGAGTTTGGATTCCAGGGTACAAGTACAAGTAAGTAAGTAGCCACATACCCAAAACTAGAGTTCCACGATCTCATATACCTTCGCCAAATGATGTTAACTTTTATGATTAAGAAATTATATATTAGTCCCCCTAATTATGCAAATAGGATCCTCAATTGCATGAATTATATCTGTTGATCATATTCTCCACCAAAAGACAGTCTTATCTTAACAAAGAATGCCATGATGACATTTTCTCATAAATTATGCAAATGAGGTCCTTATTTGAATAAGTTATGTTTAATTATGTTCACCTTAACTTAACTTTCAAACACCCCAAGTATAAAATTCCAGGCAGTTACCACTATGCAATTATAATATTTTTTCATTAATTATGCAAATTAAGTCTTCATTTGCATAATCGATATCTGCCTGTGTTTCTCTCATTCTTAATAACATTTGTCACAAGCTTGAACTTCCTATTATGGAATACAGCTGATAAATAGAATTTCCTCATTGATTATGCAAATTACATCCATATTTGCATAATTGTAATATCATTATGTCAAGCATCACTCAAGCTACCTACATATCAAAAATCACGATCATCCATCAATCGGTTCTTGAGTTATCCCCCTTTAAACATTTGTCCATTAAACCCCCCTGCAGTTCTAGAGCAAGCAACTAGGGGGCTCAAACTCATGTCACTTTATCCCCAGCACAAGAGCTATCTACCATCTAAATTTCGTCACCCTAGCATGTCTGGATCATGAAATATCAAAACCGGAAGTTCTGCTGCAGTACCATGACAAGCCGCCAGGTGGCCCAAAATCTAATCATTTTGAGGTCTCATCAAGACCTACCCACCTACCAAGTATCAAGACAATCCATCAAGACCTTCTCAAGTTATCGTGTTGACAGACAGACACACACACACACACACACACACACACACACACACACACACACACATACACGAACGCCCCTGAAAACATAACCTTCTTGGCGAAGGTAATGAAAACCAAAAATCCACCCACAAAAAATCGAGTAACTGTTATAACGTTGACCAACATACGGTCCCACATCACAGCTGCCCCACCATGGCCAAACTGAATGCCTACCCTTCTGACGACAATGACTATATCTGAACACTTCTCCAGTTATCTGAACATATATGTTTGTCTCACTGATACATTTAGATTGACTTATCCTGATGTAAGTTTATAACAGACAAAGCCCCTGCAATAGAGAGAGTTACTTGTCAGCGTTTCAGACATGTAGGATTGATGATTTTGTGGATAACTGGGTGTGATCAGATTTAGTATAGCAGATGCGATTATTGTGGCCTGATTTTCATAGACACAGACTTCAGAGAGTCTCCCCTCCAGGTTACACAGCCGTAGTCAATACAGGTGCGCACGTAGGGACCGTTGAGGTAGGCCTGATTGCAGCCATTAAACCACCAGCCGCACTGTCCGAGATACTGAGAACAGTGGAGGCCGGTGTGGGGATCGTTGTCCCTGTCCAGAGTGGAGAACCTCTGCCCGTTGTGGTAATCCAGAGCGTCTCCAGCGTTGCCTGAATACCCGGAAATGTGCAGCCGGTACTGGTCCGACTCACCGGACACCCTGGATGGGAACAGCAAATCACACAATATTAGTCAGGAACAACAATCTGCATTAATTCTGATTCTGTACTTTTTGTAAAACAAAGTGGTTCAGAGGTCTCGTATATACCTCCATGAAGTATTTGGAGCGTTTGTAAATTTTCTTGTCATCTTGTCTACGGCTACGGTTACGGTCTTCTATAGCTGACGGAGATGGATTTTCCCTCCGTCGCCGGCGGCACCCAGCGGAAACCCTCGCCGATTTTACAGATGATACTTCTTTACTGGAAGACTGTATAACATTGGTACAAAACGTACTCACCAAAGCGGAAACCTCATGCCAAAAAATTGGATTGTACCTTAATGCATCCAAGACAAAGTACATGCACTTAAACCCATCAACTGATGGTAATCTTTTGGCCTCCGATGGTACTACAATTGAGCGAGTTGCCGATTTCAAGTACCTATATACTAGTATTTAGGAGGTTACACTGATAGTAGTCATGACATGGATGTTAGGTTCGCCCATGCGTGGAGCGCCTACATTCACTACATAAAGTATGGAAATCGTCCGTTAGAAAACAAAGACAAAAGTATTTCAGGCATGTATTGAAGCTATTCTCTTATACGGATATGATTTCTGTATAGGTACTTAGCTTATTTCCCTGAGTTTCTTTCGCGCCAGGGGACAAAATTTTCTTTTAGTTTTTATTTGTTTCACTTCATCCTGCGTGTTTGATATGTTGAAATCCCTTCAACTAAACGGTATGAGAAATCCAGCTCCAGGATGTTACTGACATTGGACAGTCAGCATGGTATCTTATTTCTATGTACATTGTAACTCTTGTACTAGAAAAGCCTCTAATCATGCAAATGACGGCTTTTACCCAGGCCATGCATAGTGATGTTCATCTTTAACTAAAGTAGGCATTACTTGCCTCAGCAGTTTTTAGGATAGACCTTTTCCTGTGTATTTTATGTATTTCCAAGTGACATGTGATATCTGCTACGAATAGTCACTAGAAGGAGGACTACCAACCTAAAGGTGTCGTATTCCGCGTAGTACGTCCGCATATCCCAATACATCATGTCAACCCGCATTCGGTAGGTCTTATGGGAAGTCAGGCGGTGGATGTTCTCGTTCCCAAGCCAGTATTCCCCGTTCTTGTTCCCAAACCCATGCTTGTACTCCTCCCAGTTCTTGTTAAAGGGAACCGACCCGTCCATTCGTCGCTGTATCACAGTCCAGCCTCCTTCTGTGGGAAAACAATCATCATTTCTTTTGAAAGAGTTCTACCTGGTAACACTAACAGTATGAATGTGTTAGCTTTGCTGAGGAGATTGATTGGAACAGACCGACCCTGTGAGTGATTTCTCATAAAAATAGTGATTTGGCCAACAACACAGTTGACTTTTGCATCCCCAACTTATAGTTTTAGTGTTGGATTTGGCAGTTCATGCACACTATATTACGAATCCTATCTACCTGCAGTATCCATGTCACAGTAGACCTCTACACCGGACAGGGGTGAGCCAAGTATGTAGACTCCACTGGTGATGTGCCCGGCGGCTTTATATGCAGAACAGTCTGCCTCTGGGAAACGGTAGCAGGGACAGAGTCACGATATACGTCAGACAATAGTAGCATGTTTTAACTCAGCATAACTCTGGTAGTTTATGACAAAACTATTTTTAAAAAAGGCCGTAAATGTGGGAACACAAAGTAGTATATATTTAATCTATTTGATCTTCAGACAGCTAAGTGGCCCATTCAATTTTGTAAAATTAATTTTTACTGGGGCCCAGACTACAGTACAGAAACAATTGTACTGCATCAAAATGTTTGTGTGATGCAATTAAGGTAATGTGACCGGTAACGCTCGTATATATGACTGTCATCTGTCTATGAAAAGCTGGGATGTGTCATATTTTGTAGCCATTTTGGTGGAAACATCATAACTGTGTCGCTGTAAGACCCGCGCGTGTAGCATTAAAACCGTGAGAAACTCGGACCCTAAAACTCACCTGCAGGAGGAGCAGTCGTGGCTGCTGGGGTTGTGATCTGAGGCGGTCCTGACAGACATCCGAGGTCTGTTGGTTTGATAAACATTCATTTATTCTTCAAGGCTTTTTAGAAACTTTTATCTACAAATAAGAATACTTCCAACCAAACACTTGATTTATCTATAAGAGTATTTCCAGTCAAACACCTGACAGGCCGGCACACCAAATTCATTTACCTGAACGTTTTCCAAGAATGAGTACAGTGTTGGACTCTGAGTTCCTCTTGGATCTGCGGTGCATCTCCGCACTTTTCCAAAAGGTGGCGCTGTCATCACGTCTCCAGTCTTGAGTTGAGCTAGCTGGGCCCTATAAGACAATTACCTTCCCGTTATAGTAAACGAATACAGTCGCAAGTTTCGCCACGGGCTATACTGTAGTATGATAAAACACAACCACACAAAGCTAGTTTACTCATAAACTTCATATTCAATCGGACCTCGGACTGGACGCACAGGTGGACAGCATGGTGACAAAGGGAAGCAGACGCCTCTTCCTACTGTGCAGACTGAGACGGGCTGGTCTCCCATCAGTCGACCACACCACCGTATACTGCGGCTATGTTCGGCCGCCTGCCCAACCCCAATTTGGAACCGCTGGCCCAAATTTGGAACACCGCAATAACAACAGACAGACAGACTATAACGCGTCCAGAAACGGGGTCTGTGGGATTATGTTGGGCCGGAACTTGGGGAAGCCTTGCGATCTTTGGAACTACAATCTCTCTCTGATCGCAGACTCAAGCTTTGCTTGTTTCGCAAAGAAAGTTAGGCAGTCGTAGCCTGGGTACCATCCTACTTGTATGCCGGGGCTCCCACAGTCGCTTCCCTTCTTAGGGAAGCCAATTAAAGTCTTCTTAGGGAAGCGACTGTGGGAGCCCCGGCATACAAGTAGGATGGTACCCAGGCTAAGGCAGTCGCCCCACTTCTGTTGTTGGCTTCTTCCGACAAGGAGAGAATAGTACGGCCGGCAGCTGAGGAACTCGCTCCAGTACTCCCAGGCCAGAGGGACCAAAAGATTCACCACGAGTGCGAGGCCAATTCTGGCTAAACTCGTGCTCGGACTGTAAAACTGAACTGTTGACTCGAGAGTAGCCTACCCTTTGATGATTTTATACAAAAATGCTTAACCACGTTATATTACGTAACTTATATATTCACGTACTATGAAAGCGTACCGTGTTAGTTGTACTATATGTGTGATTGTAAACATCGGCGCAATTCAGTTTTTACTGCTAGGCCGATTATTTTTGTGCTTCATCAATAAGCCAACTACTACCACTTGATGAACATTTACTTAATTCCAATTCAGAGCACATAAGAGCTGCTTATTACAACTCTGAGTCTGAGCTTTACATACTTGCATGAATGATGCTCATAAACTGTAGCATGACTTTGAATCGCCTCTGGTTACCGTCGAAAAAAGGGACAAATCATCCTTACCTTGTCCTTAGCCTCGTTCTTTTGCTTCAACTGCATCTGGAGCACCTGATCCTTCAGGTAGGCTTGTAGTTCTTCCCGCAGATCTTCCTGTTGCTTCATGAACGCCATTTGCTGATCCCGCAGATCTGTCTGGAACGCCGTTTGCTGATCCCGTATATCCTGTATGTCTCTCATGAATGCCGCTTGTTGTTCCTGGATGAAGGTGATCTCCCGCACCATGAACAGCAGGGCGACGACACTCACCACAGCCGCGAGTCCTGACAGCGCCAGGACGATTCCATTGGTCCACCGGTTTCCATGGCGACCTACAGAACCGTCTGGAACTGCCTCGCCGTTTGGGGACAGATTCTTGGACGTCATCTTCGAGAAACCTTGCGGAATATGAAGCAAATGATAACATATTTTTGTCTCATCTTGTCTCATCTTATGCCTAGGCCCTGCACCGCGCCAATCGCGACACTCCAACCTAAATCCCTACAAGGCTCTACCATTCCACAAAGGCTGCTAGAGATATTCGCGCTTCCTCAGGCCATAACAGAAATCGCGCCTGACAACTTTAAGGAAGAAGTAATGGTGAAATAATGTGTCCGTTCTAGGACGAGCTTCCCCGCCTCTGGCGGGACCACGTCGGCATTCAGCCGAGATACGCTGGGAGGGGGGCACCAGCAAGCAGGTCGTTGACCCCTGACATTGATAACACGCCACCTTGCGTGTTTTCATCAAACAACAATGATTCGAATGTAGTTTCGTAGAATCGTGATCGGAAGCGGTTTGCAAGGAATGTATGGCACGTGGACCAGATGTGCGGAATGCGAGTTACCCGAATCGCGGTTTGGGTGACTTCACATTAACAAGGCTTAAATGTCTCCACTATAGTTTTGCCCAGACGAGTCGTTAGCTCAAACAGGTGGGACAAGTCAATATACGGTTTACATCTCAATTAAGGACCTGTAAGTACCTTAACATGTTGTCAATAAGAAAAATACCCTCAGAATCATGACAAAAACAATTCCTCAACACAATCAACCTGGTCAATGAGCCAGTAAATTAGAAAAGTCTTTGTTAGAAGAAACCTCTTGAATTGTTTTACGCAACACGTACATCAAAGCTACTCTTCAGTCACCAAAGCAACTCTTCAGTCACCTATCAACGGATTTGTACTCTCTTAGCGGCAACAAGAGCTGAATATATGTTGACAAAGAGCAGCGTTTTCAGCTACCAAAACAAATAAATGAAGACTGATGGACTCTATTGAAATGCATGTTGCTGAAAATCTCATTAGTGCGGTTACCTGGCGATGGCGCTAAACTTCAGGATGGCTTGTTCTTCGGCCGTGTGGAAACCTAATCATCACGCTAAAACTGCGGGCTTTAAAAAAAGGAACGGAGAACTAATTAGTCCACAGTGCGTGGACAATACCGAGAGTGCACAGGACTAAAGGCATCCAAAGCAGTTTTTAGGGCTTGGAAACACGATTTGACAAAGTCAATATTCTAGTCACTAATCAACATACTGAGTGGAAACCACATTATGCCAATGTATACTGACCCTCATCGAGAAAAAAATACCAAAAATTCTGACGGAAAATGTTTACCTACTAGTAGTCTAATTTCTAGGGTACCACCCAGAAAATAAAGGACTTATCTTGGGGCTTCTTTCTGCGGTTGCGGTTTGAAATACCTAACGTTGGAAATGTTGACTCAAATGTACTAATGTAAATCAGTATGTGTCAATTTCATAAAGATTGCCTTATTCAGAATATTTACAGCTTTGCTGAAATAGCACTGGGTGCCCTTGAAGTCGGGAACACGACATTTTCCATGCCAACTTAAAGTATAGTTAGATAATTATAATAGATAATTAGAGTTACGAAATGCCAAGTATGTACTACAATAGAAACAGGATTATTAAAGAAGGAACGACACACTATAAGTGCACTTTTCTAATCTTACAACTATCATTAACAGCTAAAAAGAACAGCATGTATCACGTACACTTAGCACAGTAAATTTAACGGCAGAAAAAGACTGAAAAACAAGGAAAGGTTTCCACTCACTGCTGTAGTAGTGCTTAGACGCGGCGTCAGCTCAAACACTACTGGTTTTCAAAATGTAATGCACGGCCGTGGGACATGTTTACATCTATATTAAAGACCAGTAAGTAACTTAACATGTTTTCAATGAGAAAAAAATGCCCAGGGAAACATAACAAAAACAATTCTATAACACAATCATCCTATAGTCAATGAGCCTGTTAATAAAAAAAACCTTTCGTTGAAAGAAATGTTTAATTTGTTTTACAAAACAGGTGCACCAAAGCATATCTACATAAAAAGTACTACGTTAATCCTGTACTTTTCCAAGGCCACACTTTAGTCACCTATCAACAGCATTTATACAATCTTAGCAGCGACAAGAGGCGAATAAATGTTGACAAAGCTTCACTTTTCAGCTACTATAACAAATGAAAGAGGACTAATGGACTCTATTGAAATGCATGTTGCTGAGAATCCATTAGTGCGGTAACCTTGTCGCCATTCCGGATCCGTTACATAATCTCACCACCAGGAATACCAACAGCACCAGAGTTCACCCACTATGCCTGCAAACATTCTACTGCAAAACAGACACATACCGCAGCAGCTACGTACCACGCACCATAACAGACTGGAACAAACTACCTACAGACATAGCCACATCCACATCCCTACCGAAGTTAAAAATGGGACTGGCCCGACACATGGGCCTTCCTTCAACATCCACACTTGGGATTCCGACCAGGTCAGCGAGAACCCCAAGTGTGGCGGTGATCATCACATCGCCGTGAACCAGCCGTCCATTTCCGTCTCATGTCAGGGGATGAGGGGTATTTCCGGGTAGGCCTTCGCTACATTCACCTTACTTCACTTTAGTTGTGACATCAAGTAATACATATATTTTAGGGGCTGGTCTATAAATCAGAGTATAAACTCCCGTGGAACTGCTGGCAAATATTTGTGACAATGACAGGAAAGCAGGATCATGGCCGGTGTCATGGGAAGCTTAAAAAAACATGGTTCCCAGCTTTCTGACATGTTTGCTCTGTTTTGATTTGATTTGATTTGATTTGTATAAGGAAATTTTCCTTTTTTTTCAAATCTAGCTTATGACTGCAATTGTGCAATTCCTTTTGGAATCAATGTTTTGACAAACAGGAAAGAAATAATTGCTCTAAGAACTTCCAAATAGCGGGGCTGTAGCTTCCTATCCTTCATTTCTTCAGTTGGATGGCGCATGCGAACTGGCGGCTGCCAGGATGGCTACAGAAGAGTCGGCCTGGCCTGTATCCGGCTCGGTACCGTCCTAAAGTCGTTTTGGGACGCGCAGCAGGCCTGTAATGCGGAAGGGGCGACCCTAGCCATGCCTAAAACGGAAGAACTGGACCTCGCTCTCAGACGCCTGGTCAGAAGATCTGGAGGCAACTCCGATCACAGGATCGGTCTGAGGTTCACATGTCCTCGCCTTTTCTTCGGGACCTGTTGGTTCGGAAAATGGGAATATAAATGGGTGGACGGGTTACCTCTTGGAAGGTACCAGGTGCGTGTTCTGTTGACAAAAACAAGTTTGTTTTAATATTCCAACATTAAGCACAAGCGTGCTTCAAGCAAGCTGACTGGAATGGCCTGAGGAAGTCAATTCATGTGCTGACTGACTCAATCCTAGCTACTCATGCAGACAAACCGGATGTCGAGGCTGTTTGGTCAGACCTGAAGACAGGCCTTCAAGAAAAAGTCCAGGAGTTCATCCCACATAAGAAAATCTCTGGCAAGAGGAATCAAGTATGGATTGACCATAAAACCCTGAAACTGATCAGAAGAAGAGATAGAATCCATAAGAAATACAAGAAAACTGGAAGACAAGATTTACATCAAGCATTTAAGTCACTTAAGCGACAAGTCCAGCGGCAGTTGAGACAACAATATTGGAAACATGTAGAGGGCCTGATCACGGAGGACTGCTTAGACCAGCCAAAACCTACTAAGAAGTTCTGGACTTTTATCAAGGCAAGGAGAAATGAAAACACAGGAGTATCACCACTGAAGGAAACAGGGAAACTTGTAACAGATGACAAAGAAAGAGCTGAAATCCTGAACAGACAATTCAAGTCAGCCTTCAGTACTGGAGAAGTATTCAGTGATGAGGACTTCAAGCTTAGATGCCCTATGCCACCGAGAGATCCAGAACAACCCATACTAGAAGACATCACCATCACAACTGCCGGTGTCGAGAAACTCTTACAAAATCTGGACCCCTCAAAGGCTAGCGGTCCTGACCAGATTAGTCCCCGTGTTCTGAGAGAGGTAGCCGTAGAGCTAGCACCGGCACTTGCCTTCCTGTATCAAGCCTCTCTTGACCAAGGGGTTGTCCCGGACGACTGGAAGCGCGCCCACGTGTGTCCTGTGTTCAAAAAGGGAGAGCGATACAAAGCAGAAAATTACCGGCCTATTTCCATCACCAGCTTACCCTGCAAGCTTCTGGAACACATCCTCGTAAGCAACATCATGTCGTACTGTGAGCAACACCAAGTCCTATGCACAGAACAACATGGTTTTCGTAAAGGCCGATCTTGCGAAACTCAACTCTTGGGTCTAGTTGACGAAGTTTCTGCAGCTTTGGAAAGTGGTAACCAAGAGGACCTGCTCGTTTTGGACTTTTCCAAAGCGTTTGATAAGGTTAGCCATAGCCTACTAGTGCATAAACTAAGACATTACGGCATTGATGGAAAGGTGAATGCCTGGATTCACGAGTTCCTGTCAAATAGAAAACAAGCTGTTATTGTCAACGGCGCCATGTCTACGTATGTTCCAGTGGAATCAGGTGTCCCTCAAGGGTCCGTTCTGGGTCCTTCCCTGTTCCTACTATTCATCAACGACCTGCCAGCTGGTCTAACCTCATCATCAAGACTGTTTGCTGACGACACAGCATGTCACAAACTTGTCAAAGTTGCCAGAGACCAAGATCATCTTCAGGATGACCTTGACAAGCTAGCGGAGTGGGAACAACGTTGGAATATGTGCTTCCATCCTCAGAAGTGTGTAACCCTACACATGACTCGTAGCAGAAAAACAAGGAAACGTGATTACCGGCTGCACGGTCACATACTCCAGGAGGAGCCCCAAGCAACATACCTTGGACTTACAATTACTAGAGACCTAAAGTGGGGACCACACATTGTAAATACCACTAACAAAGCTAACAGATGCCTTGGCTTTGTCCGGCGTAACATCAAGATTCAGAGCAAAACCATAAAGCAGGCAGCTTATAAAGCACTTGTCAGACCCATTTTAGAATATGGGTGTACTGTGTGGGACCCGTACACTGATAAGAACATCATCGCGGTGGAAAAAGTGCAGAGAAGAGCAGCTAGATGGGTCTGCTCCCGTTTCCGCCAAACATCAAGTGTGGGAGCCATGTTGCAAGACCTCCAGTGGCAAACACTCCAGGAGAGAAGGAGATGTGCCAGACTCACTACATTCTATAAACTACATCATGGTTGCATCACTGTTAATACAAAAAACTTACCTGTAATCCACCGATCAACACGCAAGACACGGCATACGCACCCACTGACTTACGTGAGTCCTGTATGCAGAACCCTATACAGGCAGATGTCTTTTTTCCCACGTACAATTTCTGAGTGGAACTCTCTACCAGCTGAGACAGCCACCGCCCCTACTCTGACATCCTTTAAGGATAAGGTGGCCCACAGACATTAGCACCTTTGTACCAGTCATCAAAATCCAACACCAAAACAACAGTTTGACCATCTGACTAACAAGAGCAGCAGATTCATCGACATGACGATGCTGGCTGCCAAAACCTAAGAAGAAGAAGAGCACAAAACATGGTGACGGTACACTCAAGTTTTTTTATGTTTATGGAAGGAAAACATTGTTTTTGCTCACTTTTCCTCTTTTCCAAACACGCAAGGTCAATGACCTGAACCAGACGTCTGTCACCATGGTGCTGTGTTACACTTTGTAGCTCCATTTGAAAATGCTGGTCACCAGATATTATATTATATGAATGGTTATGTATTAGAATCAACAGTTTGGTGGACTAGACCATTTGACGGTTTACAAAACATTATGCATTTGCTTTGCAATTGTTACTTTTCTAGCTAGTTAAACTTATTCCCCAACTAATGCAGAGGACAATACTCATTTTCGCCTGAGTTAAGTGAGGAAAGTCGTGTTAAGTGCCTTTCTCAAGGGCACAAGATCGGTGGCATGGCAGGATTCGAACAAGGGTTCCGAGCCGTATTCTGCCGTTACGACACACGATTAGTCTCCACCGTCTACCAGACAAGGGACTGTCAAAGGATCCCAGTAGGTTACTCATTTCCTTCAGATAGGTCTTGTCATCTTGACATTTGTACCTTACGTTGTTGACTGTTTTCCTTTTCTATCAGGGATGGCACCCAGGTGAGGCAAGTCATAGCAAAGTGCCCCGTGCACTGTGTGTTCTGTACTGGTACTCAGTACTTGCGGCTGACCCGATGTGGGACGACACAGCTGGATGCCATGGCAAAAAGCGGTACATCTGCCAATCCCCTCCTGTCTAATCACCTTCAGGCAAGAATCATGTTTTCAGTAGCCTTTGAGTGTGTTTATGCGTATGAAGCCTTTGTGTGTATGTTTGTGTTTGTGTGTGTGGTTTAGAACGATAAACTCAAGAAGCTATGAATGGATTGTCATGAAACTTTGTAGTTGGGTACCCATTTATATCCCCCTCATTTTGGTTAAAAAAAACATTTGTACAATTGAATTTAAATTAAAACCATTGGCAAAAACCAATAAATCACTATTTACCAATAGGATTTTGTGTGGAAAGACCGCAAAACTGAAAGTATTTTATTTGCCCTTTAAAGAATCATTCGACCATTAACAGAGTCATTTACAACAAAGACGAACTTGGATAGAACATTCAGTACCATTTATTCCATAGAAAAAATATAATGTTCACACATTCTCGTCCATCACATGTCAAATTGTAAAATATCCACTCTGTATCCTCTGTGGTATTCTTTCTCCGGTTATTTTGACAAAACACTGTTGAAAAACTAGACTAGACTGATATGCACGGTAGAACATTCAGTACCATTTATTCCATAGAAAAAATATAATGATCACACATTTTGCCTGTCACATATGTCAAATTACCACATATGCACTCTGCCTCTGTTGAGGTATTCTAATACGTACATACTGTGCAACAGTGCATTTTAAGTGCCTGGTATAACAATTTAGTTGCAAAAGTTATAAATATTGTGTTAGGCACTAGAGACGTGTAGGACAGTACAAATGGCATCATACACGTGTTATGCACGGAATATGCATATACAAAAATATTTTTTCTCAATGAGGCCAGCTCATTGCTTTTTCATAAAATCCACGTGACAAGATATGGTACACAAACACATACAAATTGTCATATCTTCATACACATTTTTAAATTCTGTATTGCACACAGCTCACATATAGAAAAGTTATTTATTAAATATTTCATCTCATTCCATTGTTACGGAAAAATGAGATGAAATACAACTAAAATTAAATTAGATTAAGTTAAAAATTACGTTCGTTATCATTTTCTACAAGAATATTTCTCCCTGATGCCCCTCCCCACGTTCCTCAAACAGACGCCTTCTTCCATCCCCCATCCTGGCTGACGCCATGGGTCTGCTTGGTGTGGCTGAGTCTTCAGGCTGGTCAGGGGAAATAAAAAAAATCAGCCATAAGGATCCTTGGTCACTTGTTAAGGCTTGATTTTTCAGTTACAAAAAGCACAATTACCAGTAAGAGAAAATTAGAATTCAGTCTATTTGGCTCTCAAGAATTCGTGAATGATGCACAAGTATCCATATAGATTTCATAAAAGAATTCAATTTCACCTCCAATTTTTCTGACAAACTTAAATGAAAACAAATATATACGAGACATGATACAGACCTTTCTAGATCGCTGCTTTTCAAAGTACTCATCGAGCATTGCCACTCTCCTGTGTGCAACATAGAGTAAACAGCGTTAGTAAACGCCCGAAGAACAATCAGCAATACATGTAATTGACAATTGTTCCATGGCTATAAAGTAGATTGTAGCCAGCCATTTTTATGAATTAAAATTCTAAAAGAACGGTGCTTCTGGAACAGAGTTCAATTCACGTACTTGTTCAAAAGGTTGTTCCTGGTAGTCAGGCCCTTCATTGAGCGCTTCAGTGTTTCATTTTCATATCTTAAGTTACCAATCGCGTTGCGAGTCTCTTCCAGTTTACTGAAACAACAAAAGATGAGGTCAATAAAAGCTGCCGAATATTACATTTCAAGGAATAAAAGCAATAGAAAGACATGCATATATAACTAGCACCTGGATATAACTAGCACCTGGATACATATACAATCATGTATATGCTAAACCCAATTATTACTTTAAAAAAGACAAACAAGTGCTAAAATGATATACTGCTGATAAACGTCTAAACGCTTTAATTTATTTATCTTATTTATTTGTTTACCTAGACAGCTTGCCATTCTCAGCGTGTAGCTTCTGCTGAATTGACTTATTGTTGAACTCAAGTTTTGCTAGCAGTTGTTCTTTATTCTGGACAATCCTGTGGAACCAAAAAAACTACGATTCAGCTCGAAAAAAGTAATATTAAGTTTGCTGAAACAATGCATTTAAAAATGGTAACATTGAATTCCATGTTTCCCGTGGTAAACCTATTATGATTGTAATCACTGTGAACAACATTATAAAGAAATACATTAAAAGAACGAGACCAATAAAATATAATCATGTACGTACATTGTATTTAATTTCCAATATAAAAGGATGGACAGTTGGATACAGATGGATATGCAGTTAAGCTATGCCTACGATTACCATATTGGACAAAACTACTAATAAACTTTAAAGAAGCATGTTGTACTTACTGTGCTTGTCTCTTGTTGTCCATGGTCAGGCGATGTACAGTTGCCTCTAGGGTTTCCTGTGCAGCTATATCGAGGTTTGCAAGCTCCCTATGTCAGCAAATACATGTAGATTTATAGTTGAATACAAAACAATATAGTTATCTTTTTATAAGCAACAGTCAAGGAGAAGATTTACATTTTATAGACAAAACCTCGAGAGCCTGTCAATAGATTAATTTGAAATAGCTGGACATTCGTCAGAGGTAAAAAGTAAGAGGAGCTCACTTCATGAGATTGCTGCATCGATCCGTCAGGAGGCCAACTGAAGACTGCAGTGCCTCGTTTTCTTCTTTCAACACATCAACCATGTTGCTTAAGGCCTTCTTGGACTCCAGTTCGCTGTAAAAAAATAAGCAAATAGAAGGGACAATAAACATCTCTTGAAATGCTAAGATTACCAAATAGCATTCTAAACCACCGCATTTTCTTAGAACATTGAGGTCAGAAGTATTCAGGTCACAAGCATTCTTACTTACTCTTCCATACTATGTAGTAGTGCCGCAGTAATATTTATCATTTGGACAAATTTGAATGACTGTTCATCTGTCATACAAGACCAACATTTGTGGTAATAGAGCTACATGTTACACTCACCCAGTGATCGTGCTGTTGCCCTTTGTCAGCTCCAGTGACTCAACCGAAGATGAGTCTTCTTGCAGCTTCTCCAGTGTCCTCGCAACTTTGGTGTATGCCTTTTTTGCGACATCCAGCTTTCTGCAACCACATAGTACATATGAATAATTGTATATTTTATAGTGACACTGTTGTAAGGCATTATGCAACTGTTAATAATAATTCTGTGAAAGTACATATATTCCGTGAAAATACATATACAAGATAGGTCCTTACTTTGCTTGTTTCTTGTTGACCAAAGTCAATTTCTTCACAGTTATCTCCAGAGTCTCTTTCTCCAAAACAACCTTCTTTGCCTCTGCCAGCTCACTGCGTCAAACAAACGCAGTTTAACTTATAAAGAACACAAACGTAACTTATGACTGGGTGTATAATACATGTAAATGCAAAAACATGGGCAAAGGCACTGTTCCTATTATTCAGAAAAATGATACGAGGAGTGTGTAAAACCTGGATAGGAAACATAATAGTATCATTTAATTACCTGGTGAGGTCGTTGTTCCTGTCTGAGAGAGAGCTGACTGACCGCTCCAGGGCGTCATTCTCCTTCCTAAGTGCATCAAGCTTGTTGCTGTAGGCACCTTGAAACACTTCCAGTTTCCTGTGATGTAATCAAAACATTAGCCCAGGAAAAACGCTATCAATATTTATATATATAGCATCATGACTTAAGTACAAGACTTGAAAGAAATCTTTTTATGAGTGAGATTCACGTGAACATGCTTCTCCTAAAACTTAAGTTCTTACCCCAGCTCTTCTCTAAGCATCTCACGTAGCTCGGTCTTGTTCTGTTTCACGTGATTTTCTCTGGTCAACTTGGACTCCTCGAGTGCTCTGTCATGACAAATATGAGAGTTAAACATGCTTCCTTGCTTATGATGAACAGCCAGTCATTGTTCAATTACATTACAAACTTTATAACATTACATACATAAAACAGGGAATCGTTTAAGAGTGTTCTACACATTGCAGCGAAAACATACCTTTTTAGCCTTGCATTTTCTTCTTGTTCATGCTGAATTTCAGCCTTGAGAGACTGCTTTACTTTTGCGAACCTTTCTGCTGCATTCTTTGTCTCTTTCAGTTCCCTTTAACGATAATAAAGAACGTTTAAGAATACATAAAAACATGATTTTTAAGAATCACAATTTGTCAAAATCAGAGTACAGAAAACATGAGAAACATACTTTGTCAGCCTAGAATTTTCTTCTTGTTCTTGTAGAACAGTTGCCTGAAGGGACTCCTTTGCTTCTCCCAGTCTCTCTGAAGCCTTCTTAGTCTCTTCCAGCTCCCTTTCAGAATAAAAGAAGACTTCAAAATATAGCCAAAAGAACCTTCAAAGAAGACATGGCTTTAGAAAATCCATCTTTGAGTCAAAACAAAGCAATTGGACGCAAAATTAAGTAGACGTTTACATGGCATTCATGAGGCCACACCAAGTAAATTTTATGGATGACGTCCTTTGGAGACCCTGAATCTAATGCGAGAGAGCGAAAAAAAACAATAAGGGCCCTAAAAAACAAGATGCCTAGATTAGAAATATACTAAGAGACGACAAATGTTAGGACACAAATTGAATGAGGTGACACAGTGTTACAAGCAAGAAGTCTTTTATTCATCATCAAAACAGCAATAAATCAGGTGGAACAGCAATTGTCGTCCTGTCCTGTTTTCGCGTTACGGGTTTTACGTCAATCTGACGATTTTTGGCACTGTCGTGACTCTTTGGTCATAGTTACAGGAAGCGGAATTTCTTGTTTTTTTTCTAGGAAGAGGCCAAAATCAATGCGCGCGCGGACGTCATCCATAAAATTTACTTGGTGTGGCCTAATATAACGTTATCCGCAAACTAGATAATCCAACGCAACATCTATTGCAAGAAATACATACCTTTCAAGTCTTGCATTTTCTTCTTGTTCATGTCGAACAGTCGCTTGCAAAGACTCCTTCACTTTCACAAATCCTTCGGACACCTTCTTTGTCTCTTCCAGTTCCCTACAAGGGAAAAACATGTACTTGTCGGTCAACTGGACAAAATATGGTTCAATGACAATGAGAATACTTGGCATCTATTTTAGGAAATAGTTCTATGCTAACATATTGCAAACTAATGCATACCTTTTCAGCCTTGCACTTTCCTTTTGTTCGTGTTCTACTGTGGCTTGAAGAGATTCCTTCACTTTTGCAAGTCCTTCTGATGCACTTTTTGTCTCTTCCAGCTCCCTAGAACAATAAGATAAATGGATTAAAGCCATAACATATCTGTATAATGTTTTTTAAATACTTTGCCATGGTTATAGAGTTATTGCGTTGAGAGGAAAATTGTTTCAAAAGAGGAAATTAGATTTTAAACGAGCTGTCCACTGTCGAGTTAGGTACGTCCTTTTTATAAGGACTAATTTACATACTGAGCTCTGTCAGCGAATACATACTTTTTCAGTTTTGCATTTTCGGCTTGTTCGTGTAGAACGTCAGCCTGAAGAGACTCCTTCATCTTTGCAAAGTCTTCTGCTGTGTTCTCTGCCTTTTCCAGTTCCCTGCAACACCCAACAAAACATTAATTCAAGTTAGTTAGTTTACAAAGATAAATGAAATATAAATATCCGTTCTTGTCAATTTTGTGTAAAAAAAATTGACCAAAATCTATATTTCAAAACATTTCATACCTTTTCAGTTTTGCGTTGTCACCTCGCTCGTGTTCAACAGAAGCCTCAAGTAACTCTTTCATTTCTGGAAATTTCTCAGATGTTTTCTTTGTTTCCTCCAGCTCCCTATGACAAGCATAGAAAAACCCATTGGTTAACATGATTGGTTTTTATCATGTACAATACATTTCTTATATGTATATCAAATAATGTCTTCTGAGAAGTAACCTTAGTAAGAAAATGGCGTTGCATACCTTTTCAGTTTCCCATTTTTCTCTTCTTCGTATCGAATGTCGGCCTCGAGACACCTCTGTGTCATCTTAAACTCTTCTGCTGCCTTCTTCATCTCTTCCAGTTCGCTACAAGTGTGAAAAATGTGAGAAAAAACATGTGATTAAAGTGAATGAAAAATCATTTATGTAAAGAACAATTGAGAGGTTATGATATAGTTTGTTATACCCCTAGGTAGTGCTTATAAGCTTTTAGGTGAATATCCCAGAGATTTTGACTATGTTATCATTGGATTTCTCACTATTTCAGACAATCTGGACCCCTTTCTGTTGGGTCAGACATTTCTAGTTTTGACTGACCTGCTTGCTTCTCGGAAGAGGGACCACATGTTCTTGCACCTGGTATTTGCACCCGCCAGTTTATCTTCCAACTGCAGGATTATGCTAAAACATAAAGGACACAGTATAAGTTGCTTGGAGAATTTCGGGTTTGGGGTAAATTGATTTGGATCTAATGTCACGATGACTTTTCATTAAGCACACATATTTTTAAGCACAGCAGTTGGAGATGCACATAATGAGAGCGAGCGACGGACAGAGAGAGATACGTCTGAAAAATACTTCACCTCCAAGTAACGGCTATACACAAGAGTGTAAAGGCATTTTTTTTTCTCTTGTCTAAACCTATTTCCAATACCCAAATATACATGCAACGTTAGATAAAAGCAGAGTAAATAGCTAGATCAGCAGAATAGATAAGTATTTCCTTACTCGTCACTTTCGTCAATGGAGCGTTCAAGCTTTGCCTTGAGCTCTTGTACTTCATGCCTCAGTGCAGTATTCAGCCTGTTGGTGATAGAGGTTTAACTTCCAGTGTAAATTTCCGGGAAAAGATTTAAAACTATTGAGTTAACAAAAAAAAAAAGATAATTGTGTGATGAGTGACTAGTGACTACTAATGCCCCACATTTTATGGAAGATTTTAAAAGGTTCAAAATCAATGCGTTGTGTTTCCTATTGTAATGAGACTTGCTATGAATGGCAAATTTTCTAGTGTACTTATAATTCTGTACCTTTGTTCTGAAAGTTGAGAATCTTAATTATGGAATCTAAGTAGCCATACTCTTCAAAAAGTACATATATAATGATAGTAATTTACAAAATGCTGTTATTGACTTACATTTCGAACTGCTGCCTTTTGCCTGGTGACGACTGTGCGCTGTACGAAATGTAGAAAATATGTGTAACATACAGTCATTAGGCAAGCTAGAATTCCTCAACTTTAGAAAACAAGAGATCCTTCTTCATAAAAAAGAGAGAGGTCCTTCTTCATAAAAAAAATTGCACCATCTACTTTTTTAATAATCAACTAACTGACAGAGTTGGTGGTTACATACCTTGCACTCACAGTGTCCATAGTTAAATCTAGATCGAACATACCATGATGTGATATCTGATTTCAAAGAAAAGGACTATTTCTAAAGACGAGTAAAAAAAAAACTGACCGATCAAGCCTATTGTTTTTAGCGGTCAGCTCAGAGTTCAACTTCTCAAGTCGTTTGATCTCTCGCACATGAATGTCGATATGCCTGCAAAACAAAACAAAAGTTTGGGTTTTCTTTCATCTATGATTTACAAACACCTGATTCAAGTGACAATGTTTTTAAATCCCCATTTTTATCATGATTTACCTACCCTTTGAAAAGTTATCATTAAAAAATATACCCGTGCAATGAATTGCAAAATTTAACTTATTGTAGAAATATAAATGGTTTGAAATATACTACAAGCTGCCTATATAGCATAAGATCTTCGGTCTACTTACAAGGTCTTCACTTCAATTTCATCTTTTGCCAAGGTTAGTTGCTTCTTCAACTCTTTTGCATCACATTCCTCTTCATCAGAACTTGAACTGTAAAAGCAAAAAATTACATTTGTCAGTTCATTCAATACATCAATTCGGTGCTATCATCTTGATCTTACATACCTGGTTTCATGGAGATCTTATTGCAAAAAATTATGGCCAAGATAAGTTCCACTATCTCTCGTGAAGGAGGCCCGATCAGCCCCTGACAGCGAGAAATAGTGTAACAAAGACTCTTTGAGAGATCCAAGCATGGAAAGTGTTACCTTATTACGTATGATGTCAGGCGTGGGAATGGCCACGTGTCTCCAGGGTTTTCCCTCTCCTGTCTCTCTTCTCTCTGTCCCTCCTCCTCCTTCTCTTTCTCTCCCTCCTCTTCCTCTCCTTCTGACTTCTCTCCTTCCACCTCTCCCTCCTCTTTCTCTCCTTCCTCTTTCTCTCCTCCCTTCTTCTCTCCCTCCTCATTCACCTCCTGAGCTACCGCCCCATCTTCTAGCTCATTGCACCTCCTCTCCATTTCCTCAAAATCGTCATCACTGTCCCACTCCAGAGAGCTGAAACAAATTTTGATTCCAAGGTTTGGTTTAGTTTTTTTTTTCTGATTTTCTCCATTAGTAAATACAATCACTAGTCTTCCTGAAGTCCATTTAAAACACAATGTAACACAAAATATAACAACAGAATGTAATAAAATTATACAACAGAATGAACATAAGACTTACATAAATGAGCTTTAGAAAAATTGAACCTACAAACTAAACGATTATTTGTGGCTATGATACATTAGCATTGGCAATTGAATATGTAAATGAAAACGCCTTACCTTGACTCATCTTCCGGCTCTTCTTGGATTGGGGGCAGTCTAAAAGAAAATATCATTGTGAGCCAAGTGTAGGGTAATTTCTCTTATTCAACACGACACCACCCTTTTCTCACATACAAGCATTATTTACAATACTAAATCAAAATGTCAGACTGTCTTTATATCTTACCTAGGTTGCCATAAGGCCTCCTCCTCATCACTGCTGTAGTTTTCAAAGTCGCTGCAATAATAAAATAAAAGATTTTTTGTTTGTGATACATTTTAATTAGCAATACAACACTCACAGTAGACATGTACACTATAGAACAGTGCATGGGATTGATAATTAGTCCCCCAAATGTCAAATTGCTAACGAAACTATTAAAATTTCCAAATGAGTTCTGAGAAATCATTGACATATTTAGACAAGAAACATATCTGGTGTGCAGTCCTCACAGAACAGTTAACGGACTCGAGATATTTCATCTCCGTAAGTACGCAAACAAGTGTTTGTATGAAAATGACTGTACGACTTTAGAACAGGCCTAAGTTTGGCGATAGAAACGCCCGCGAAAATCACTTTTTTACAGCCTAAAACATTTTAAAAAAGGCTAAATCACATCACTGACACTTTGATTGTGACTACAAACACAACTCAGTTGTTTCTCCGGAAAGTTGAACACAAGAAAAGGCCATTCACCTTTGAAATGACCGTAAATACGCAAAACAATGACTGTGCGACTTTAGAACAGTCTCCTAAGTTTGCCTATAGAAACGCCCGTTAAAATCACCTTTTTTACGGCCTATAACAGTTAGAAAAGGCTAAATCAGACCACTGAAACTTTGATTGTGACTACAAAACACAACTCAGTTGTTTCTCCGGAATGTTGAACACAACAAAAGACCAGTAATCACCTTTGAAAGGACGCCATGGCGTTATCGTGACCTGTGCTGTAAGGCAGCTGAGATCGAGATGACTTTGTTGTCATGTGGTCACCTTGGCAACGGTATGATTGTGTGTCATATTCGAACGCGAGGAGGAATGATCGCAGTTTGTTTCTGGTCATCTGGACCGACAATTACATTTTTGTACAGATTTGTTTGGGAACAAGACAAGAAATATTACTTGATTTTATCATATTCAAAACAGAAATCCACTGAACAACCAAGATAGGCGACATCTATCCTCACCATTAACTCATAAATTGATAAAAGCACTTTAAAAATGTTTCGAAGCGTGTTGTCATTCCTCCCGCTAAGCTACGACGAGGGAGTGTAGATGACCCAGTGTAGATCTGCGACCAAACACCTTGATTTAGACCATTTCAACAACAAATAAGAATTTATATCCTGTTCAAAATATACATAACAATAACTTTGCTGACAGATATCGCCGAGACTTCTCAAGAATATATCGTCAATTTTCCGCACTAGATCGTACAATATCGGTTGTATAAAAAGTTGCAGCTGAACATACCGCTACAATATTTGGTGTTGTGTTTCCCTCCCAACCCCAAGTTCCGACACTAAGTGTAGCAGCAAAACCTTCAACAACTAACAGGGCCATTTCAGTTCAATTGTCTAAGTGTCGGATTGTTAAAAGATCAAAAACCTAATATGGATGGAGAACTCTTTGACTGTAGAGAACAAACTCGCTTCGGTTATTGACTGACAGTCATTGTACAATGTGACAAGTTCTCACTTACCTTGCTTTGGACAAGCTCAACAGACAGTGACAAACGTGATTTTTTGTATTGACGCAAACAACCTCAAGACATACTGCGAGGAAACGTGACGACTAAATTAAGACTAAATTTGGGGAACTATTTTGTCAGAAATTCAGCAACGTTGTGAACACAGTTGTCAGTTTTATATAGCTTTCTTCATGAAAAAAAAAAACATCCAAGCAAACGGAGACACGTGAAAGGACGGTTATTCAAGACCAATCTGAGCTTTCAACTTTCTAGCAGTTCGCAGTGCAGAATTGGGTCAAAGATTTGTAACAAGATACAGCAAAAATCACTAAACGTACATAAAAAAAAACAGCATAAATTCACTTGCACAACTGACATACTTGTTAAACTTTCCAACTAATTTACCACCAAGAAAATTGTTCTCGGTTATCAGGCGTTACGTTCGCTCTTGTTTTTTTTTTGTTTGTTTTTTTTGTATGTATTTTATAGTTATAGAAGACCTTACGAAAGTCGCTGCATTTTTGTTGTGTCAATAACAATCGTTCTGTGTTGTTTCAGAACATTCTTCGTACGCCGTGGTCTGAAACCCCTCCTAAAATTTCATTTCTTAACAACGGGAGTGACATAAAACACAAAACCCCACTCCACAAACATGTACTAAAACTGACAACACAACTCAGTTGTTTTCTGGGCGGATGTGACTGAACAAAAGACCACTAATTACCTTTGAAAGGACGCCATGGCGTGAATAGATCCGTGCTGTAAGGCAGCTGAGATCGATATGGGTCTGTTGGCATATGGGTTACCGTAGCAACGGTTTGATTGTGAGTCATATTCGAACGCGCGGGAGGAATGACCCTACTCGTCTGTAGCGATTTTTTTCTACATTTGACGTTTTGTACTTACCGTTTGAAAATTACAAACAGAAACATTACAAATTATTGAGTGCTTTAATTTCAAAATGCACAGAGTAGCACCTTTAGCTATGATAGTTTTACTTTTGGTCAAAGAATCAAATTGAGGTGTTTTGAAGACCGTTAACATTCCTCCCATTTATGAAATGTACGCCTTGCTTGCTTGATTCTGTGTAACGTTCCAGAATGTAGCACATTTTGTGACAGAGACTGTTATCATTATAACTCGGGTACCTGTCAAAATGTGTCAGATTTTGGAATTTAGGACCTTTTGGTTGACAATGCCTAAGTTGCATCCCCCTCTTCCCCCAAACAAATTAGGCCATGCAGATTTGATTATATGGATGACATCCTCCGGGAGCCCCAAAACTGATGCGCGCGTGCGAATAAAAAAAAAAGTTTTGCATTATGAAATCTACGCGGTCATGAGGGTTGAACAAATGGGACAGAATATGGTTTGGCGATTAATCTAATCTTCAAGTTCATTTCCTTACAATTTCGTCTTTTTTTCGTTTGATTTTGGCATTCTACGACATTGGTATATTTTTTGCTTATTTTTTTGTAACTTACGGTATATTTTTGCTCATTTTGCAACTGTTTTGTACGATTTACAGTATGGTTGACAACTTTTTTTTGGAAACGGCCGAAAATTCATGCGCCCGCGGATGTCATCCATATAATCAAATCAACATGGCCTAAATAAAAGCAAACACAACACGAACCACGTTGTAAAGAATGATTGTACTGAAATAAAAGACACTCTCAAAATATCAAAGGCCTATCAAACCTCAAAGATGACTCAGATCAACATGGCCTCCGAAATCCCAGGCACTTTATAAGTCTCTTTGGGGTCTTATCGTCAGTTCTTATTGCAAACTTTCCTCGTCAGATAAGTTAGTCAACCCTGCGTTATATTTTATCATTCGTAATCGTAACGTTATTCAATGTCTCTGTCACTGACAGAAACAAATCCTACTTGTGACTGTAGGATGTGAAGTACGGTCCAACACACCTTCTAAAAGCTCAATAATTTAGCTTCATATTTAACATACCAAATACAGCAATCTAGAATAAACCACTTGCTCACCACATGTCAGGTAGCCTAGGCCTGCATAACAGTTATATAATATTTGGCGGCCGCCATGTCAATAAGTCCAGTCATTGTATTTGTTTGGCATCTATGTGTGCGTGCCTACCTTCCTCGTCTGCACGAATACCTTCCACGTCTGCACGAATACCTTCCACATCTGCGCAAATACCTTCCACGTCTGCGCGAATACCTTCCTCGTCTACACAGAAAAAAACTTCCTCGTCTGCACGAATACCTTCCACGTCTGCACGAATACCTTCCACGTGTGCACGAATACCTTCCACGTCTGCCCGAATACCTTCCACGTCTGCACGAATACCTTCCACGTCTGCGCAAATACCTTCCACGTCTGCGCAAATACCTTCCACGTCTGCGCGAATACCTTCCTCGTCTGCACAGAAAAAACTTCCTCGTCTGCCCGAATACCTTCCACGTGTGCACGAATACCTTCCACGTCTGCCCGAATACCTTCCACGTCTGCACGAATACCTTCCTCGTCTGCGCGAATACCTTCCTTGTCTGCACGAATGCCTTCCTCGTCTGCACAGAAAAAACTTCCTCGTCTGCGCGGAAAGAAACTGCCACGTCTACACGGAAGAATATGTGCCGCACCCTGCCTTGTTGAAGAATGGACGGTCCCCTATTATAGGTCAAGGGTCACACCATGCACCACCTAAAAACAATTTGATTCCCGTCTTTTTCTGGGGGTTTGTCCGTGTCTGTCCCGTAAAAGATGGATGATCGATGATCTACTAGAAGTTAGATTATGGTGCTAAGGAAATAGGTGGGACATCGCAAGCTCAGAAAGGCCACAGAACGTAGTATCAATGGGCGACCCCGTGAACCCCGTAGTCAAAAGTAGTTCGGGCACAAAGTAGTGCGTCACAATACTAGTACTTGAGAAATCTGCCGAGAGAGAAAGCTGCAGTGATTCTTCCATGCACGACAGCGAAAAGGAACTGTGCAGCCTTGTAGAGGAATGTATCAGATTTAAGACCGTAAAAGATGAACTATTATGTTTCTTCCTATTACCACCTAGTGCTGTGTGTCAGCTGCAGTTCGCATGGTCCCCGCTGTAGGCATTGTCTTTTTTTTCCATTCTCCAATTGGCATAACTTTTCCGTCGACCGACAAGCATTATTTTGCCGGCTAGTCATCTTTATTGACCGAAAAGACGAACTTTTCCCTTACCCTTTTCATTGAAAAAGCTTTTCTTGACACTTTTTCCTTTCAAGACGCTCACTACAAGTGGGCCACGAAAAGACCCTCTAACGCCTACGGCCATATCACGTTGAGTACACCCGATCTCGTTCGATCTCGGAAGTTAAGCAACGTAGAGTCCGGTCAGTACTTGGATGGGAGACCGCCTGGGAACACCGGATGCTGTAGGCATGTCTTTTTTTCCATTCTCCAATTGGCATAACTTTTCCGTCGACCGACAAGCATTATTTTGCCGGCTAGTCATCTTTATTGACCGAAAAGACGAACTTTTCCCTTACCCTTTTCATTGAAAAAGCTTTTCTTGACACTTTTTCCTTTCAAGACGCTCACTACAAGTGGGCCACGAAAAGACCCTCTAACGCCTACGGCCATATCACGTTGAGTACACCCGATCTCGTTCGATCTCGGAAGTTAAGCAACGTAGAGTCCGGTCAGTACTTGGATGGGAGACCGCCTGGGAACACCGGATGCTGTAGGCATTGTCTTTTTTTTCCATTCTCCAATTGGCATAACTTTTCCGTCGACCGACAAGCATTATTTTGCCGGCTAGTCATCTTTATTGACCGAAAAGACGAACTTTTCCCTTACCCTTTTCATTGAAAAAGCTTTTCTTGACACTTTTTCCTTTCAAGACGCTCACTACAAGTGGGCCACGAAAAGACCCTCTAACGCCTACGGCCATATCACGTTGAGTACACCCGATCTCGTTCGATCTCGGAAGTTAAGCAACGTAGAGTCCGGTCAGTACTTGGATGGGAGACCGCCTGGGAACACCGGATGCTGTAGGCATTGTCTTTTTTTTCCATTCTCCAATTGGCATAACTTTTCCGTCGACCGACAAGCATTATTTTGCCGGCTAGTCATCTTTATTGACCGAAAAGACGAACTTTTCCCTTACCCTTTTCATTGAAAAAGCTTTTCTTGACACTTTTTCCTTTCAAGACGCTCACTACAAGTGGGCCACGAAAAGACCCTCTAACGCCTACGGCCATATCACGTTGAGTACACCCGATCTCGTTCGATCTCGGAAGTTAAGCAACGTAGAGTCCGGTCAGTACTTGGATGGGAGACCGCCTGGGAACACCGGATGCTGTAGGCATTGTCTTTTTTTTCCATTCTCCAATTGGCATAACTTTTCCGTCGACCGACAAGCATTATTTTGCCGGCTAGTCATCTTTATTGACCGAAAAGACGAACTTTTCCCTTACCCTTTTCATTGAAAAAGCTTTTCTTGACACTTTTTCCTTTCAAGACGCTCACTACAAGTGGGCCACGAAAAGACCCTCTAACGCCTACGGCCATATCACGTTGAGTACACCCGATCTCGTTCGATCTCGGAAGTTAAGCAACGTAGAGTCCGGTCAGTACTTGGATGGGAGACCGCCTGGGAACACCGGATGCTGTAGGCATTGTCTTTTTTTTCCATTCTCCAATTGGCATAACTTTTCCGTCGACCGACAAGCATTATTTTGCCGGCTAGTCATCTTTATTGACCGAAAAGACGAACTTTTCCCTTACCCTTTTCATTGAAAAAGCTTTTCTTGACACTTTTTCCTTTCAAGACGCTCACTACAAGTGGGCCACGAAAAGACCCTCTAACGCCTACGGCCATATCACGTTGAGTACACCCGATCTCGTTCGATCTCGGAAGTTAAGCAACGTAGAGTCCGGTCAGTACTTGGATGGGAGACCGCCTGGGAACACCGGATGCTGTAGGCATTGTCTTTTTTTTCCATTCTCCAATTGGCATAACTTTTCCGTCGACCGACAAGCATTATTTTGCCGGCTAGTCATCTTTATTGACCGAAAAGACGAACTTTTCCCTTACCCTTTTCATTGAAAAAGCTTTTCTTGACACTTTTTCCTTTCAAGACGCTCACTACAAGTGGGCCACGAAAAGACCCTCTAACGCCTACGGCCATATCACGTTGAGTACACCCGATCTCGTTCGATCTCGGAAGTTAAGCAACGTAGAGTCCGGTCAGTACTTGGATGGGAGACCGCCTGGGAACACCGGATGCTGTAGGCATTGTCTTTTTTTTCCATTCTCCAATTGGCATAACTTTTCCGTCGACCGACAAGCATTATTTTGCCGGCTAGTCATCTTTATTGACCGAAAAGACGAACTTTTCCCTTACCCTTTTCATTGAAAAAGCTTTTCTTGACACTTTTTCCTTTCAAGACGCTCACTACAAGTGGGCCACGAAAAGACCCTCTAACGCCTACGGCCATATCACGTTGAGTACACCCGATCTCGTTCGATCTCGGAAGTTAAGCAACGTAGAGTCCGGTCAGTACTTGGATGGGAGACCGCCTGGGAACACCGGATGCTGTAGGCATTGTCTTTTTTTTCCATTCTCCAATTGGCATAACTTTTCCGTCGACCGACAAGCATTATTTTGCCGGCTAGTCATCTTTATTGACCGAAAAGACGAACTTTTCCCTTACCCTTTTCATTGAAAAAGCTTTTCTTGACACTTTTTCCTTTCAAGACGCTCACTACAAGTGGGCCACGAAAAGACCCTCTAACGCCTACGGCCATATCACGTTGAGTACACCCGATCTCGTTCGATCTCGGAAGTTAAGCAACGTAGAGTCCGGTCAGTACTTGGATGGGAGACCGCCTGGGAACACCGGATGCTGTAGGCATTGTCTTTTTTTTCCATTCTCCAATTGGCATAACTTTTCCGTCGACCGACAAGCATTATTTTGCCGGCTAGTCATCTTTATTGACCGAAAAGACGAACTTTTCCCTTACCCTTTTCATTGAAAAAGCTTTTCTTGACACTTTTTCCTTTCAAGACGCTCACTACAAGTGGGCCACGAAAAGACCCTCTAACGCCTACGGCCATATCACGTTGAGTACACCCGATCTCGTTCGATCTCGGAAGTTAAGCAACGTAGAGTCCGGTCAGTACTTGGATGGGAGACCGCCTGGGAACACCGGATGCTGTAGGCATTGTCTTTTTTTTCCATTCTCCAATTGGCATAACTTTTCCGTCGACCGACAAGCATTATTTTGCCGGCTAGTCATCTTTATTGACCGAAAAGACGAACTTTTCCCTTACCCTTTTCATTGAAAAAGCTTTTCTTGACACTTTTTCCTTTCAAGACGCTCACTACAAGTGGGCCACGAAAAGACCCTCTAACGCCTACGGCCATATCACGTTGAGTACACCCGATCTCGTTCGATCTCGGAAGTTAAGCAACGTAGAGTCCGGTCAGTACTTGGATGGGAGACCGCCTGGGAACACCGGATGCTGTAGGCATTGTCTTTTTTTTCCATTCTCCAATTGGCATAACTTTTCCGTCGACCGACAAGCATTATTTTGCCGGCTAGTCATCTTTATTGACCGAAAAGACGAACTTTTCCCTTACCCTTTTCATTGAAAAAGCTTTTCTTGACACTTTTTCCTTTCAAGACGCTCACTACAAGTGGGCCACGAAAAGACCCTCTAACGCCTACGGCCATATCACGTTGAGTACACCCGATCTCGTTCGATCTCGGAAGTTAAGCAACGTAGAGTCCGGTCAGTACTTGGATGGGAGACCGCCTGGGAACACCGGATGCTGTAGGCATTGTCTTTTTTTTCCATTCTCCAATTGGCATAACTTTTCCGTCGACCGACAAGCATTATTTTGCCGGCTAGTCATCTTTATTGACCGAAAAGACGAACTTTTCCCTTACCCTTTTCATTGAAAAAGCTTTTCTTGACACTTTTTCCTTTCAAGACGCTCACTACAAGTGGGCCACGAAAAGACCCTCTAACGCCTACGGCCATATCACGTTGAGTACACCCGATCTCGTTCGATCTCGGAAGTTAAGCAACGTAGAGTCCGGTCAGTACTTGGATGGGAGACCGCCTGGGAACACCGGATGCTGTAGGCATTGTCTTTTTTTTCCATTCTCCAATTGGCATAACTTTTCCGTCGACCGACAAGCATTATTTTGCCGGCTAGTCATCTTTATTGACCGAAAAGACGAACTTTTCCCTTACCCTTTTCATTGAAAAAGCTTTTCTTGACACTTTTTCCTTTCAAGACGCTCACTACAAGTGGGCCACGAAAAGACCCTCTAACGCCTACGGCCATATCACGTTGAGTACACCCGATCTCGTTCGATCTCGGAAGTTAAGCAACGTAGAGTCCGGTCAGTACTTGGATGGGAGACCGCCTGGGAACACCGGATGCTGTAGGCATTGTCTTTTTTTTCCATTCTCCAATTGGCATAACTTTTCCGTCGACCGACAAGCATTATTTTGCCGGCTAGTCATCTTTATTGACCGAAAAGACGAACTTTTCCCTTACCCTTTTCATTGAAAAAGCTTTTCTTGACACTTTTTCCTTTCAAGACGCTCACTACAAGTGGGCCACGAAAAGACCCTCTAACGCCTACGGCCATATCACGTTGAGTACACCCGATCTCGTTCGATCTCGGAAGTTAAGCAACGTAGAGTCCGGTCAGTACTTGGATGGGAGACCGCCTGGGAACACCGGATGCTGTAGGCATTGTCTTTTTTTTCCATTCTCCAATTGGCATAACTTTTCCGTCGACCGACAAGCATTATTTTGCCGGCTAGTCATCTTTATTGACCGAAAAGACGAACTTTTCCCTTACCCTTTTCATTGAAAAAGCTTTTCTTGACACTTTTTCCTTTCAAGACGCTCACTACAAGTGGGCCACGAAAAGACCCTCTAACGCCTACGGCCATATCACGTTGAGTACACCCGATCTCGTTCGATCTCGGAAGTTAAGCAACGTAGAGTCCGGTCAGTACTTGGATGGGAGACCGCCTGGGAACACCGGATGCTGTAGGCATTGTCTTTTTTTTCCATTCTCCAATTGGCATAACTTTTCCGTCGACCGACAAGCATTATTTTGCCGGCTAGTCATCTTTATTGACCGAAAAGACGAACTTTTCCCTTACCCTTTTCATTGAAAAAGCTTTTCTTGACACTTTTTCCTTTCAAGACGCTCACTACAAGTGGGCCACGAAAAGACCCTCTAACGCCTACGGCCATATCACGTTGAGTACACCCGATCTCGTTCGATCTCGGAAGTTAAGCAACGTAGAGTCCGGTCAGTACTTGGATGGGAGACCGCCTGGGAACACCGGATGCTGTAGGCATTGTCTTTTTTTTCCATTCTCCAATTGGCATAACTTTTCCGTCGACCGACAAGCATTATTTTGCCGGCTAGTCATCTTTATTGACCGAAAAGACGAACTTTTCCCTTACCCTTTTCATTGAAAAAGCTTTTCTTGACACTTTTTCCTTTCAAGACGCTCACTACAAGTGGGCCACGAAAAGACCCTCTAACGCCTACGGCCATATCACGTTGAGTACACCCGATCTCGTTCGATCTCGGAAGTTAAGCAACGTAGAGTCCGGTCAGTACTTGGATGGGAGACCGCCTGGGAACACCGGATGCTGTAGGCATTGTCTTTTTTTTCCATTCTCCAATTGGCATAACTTTTCCGTCGACCGACAAGCATTATTTTGCCGGCTAGTCATCTTTATTGACCGAAAAGACGAACTTTTCCCTTACCCTTTTCATTGAAAAAGCTTTTCTTGACACTTTTTCCTTTCAAGACGCTCACTACAAGTGGGCCACGAAAAGACCCTCTAACGCCTACGGCCATATCACGTTGAGTACACCCGATCTCGTTCGATCTCGGAAGTTAAGCAACGTAGAGTCCGGTCAGTACTTGGATGGGAGACCGCCTGGGAACACCGGATGCTGTAGGCATTGTCTTTTTTTTCCATTCTCCAATTGGCATAACTTTTCCGTCGACCGACAAGCATTATTTTGCCGGCTAGTCATCTTTATTGACCGAAAAGACGAACTTTTCCCTTACCCTTTTCATTGAAAAAGCTTTTCTTGACACTTTTTCCTTTCAAGACGCTCACTACAAGTGGGCCACGAAAAGACCCTCTAACGCCTACGGCCATATCACGTTGAGTACACCCGATCTCGTTCGATCTCGGAAGTTAAGCAACGTAGAGTCCGGTCAGTACTTGGATGGGAGACCGCCTGGGAACACCGGATGCTGTAGGCATTGTCTTTTTTTTCCATTCTCCAATTGGCATAACTTTTCCGTCGACCGACAAGCATTATTTTGCCGGCTAGTCATCTTTATTGACCGAAAAGACGAACTTTTCCCTTACCCTTTTCATTGAAAAAGCTTTTCTTGACACTTTTTCCTTTCAAGACGCTCACTACAAGTGGGCCACGAAAAGACCCTCTAACGCCTACGGCCATATCACGTTGAGTACACCCGATCTCGTTCGATCTCGGAAGTTAAGCAACGTAGAGTCCGGTCAGTACTTGGATGGGAGACCGCCTGGGAACACCGGATGCTGTAGGCATTGTCTTTTTTTTCCATTCTCCAATTGGCATAACTTTTCCGTCGACCGACAAGCATTATTTTGCCGGCTAGTCATCTTTATTGACCGAAAAGACGAACTTTTCCCTTACCCTTTTCATTGAAAAAGCTTTTCTTGACACTTTTTCCTTTCAAGACGCTCACTACAAGTGGGCCACGAAAAGACCCTCTAACGCCTACGGCCATATCACGTTGAGTACACCCGATCTCGTTCGATCTCGGAAGTTAAGCAACGTAGAGTCCGGTCAGTACTTGGATGGGAGACCGCCTGGGAACACCGGATGCTGTAGGCATTGTCTTTTTTTTCCATTCTCCAATTGGCATAACTTTTCCGTCGACCGACAAGCATTATTTTGCCGGCTAGTCATCTTTATTGACCGAAAAGACGAACTTTTCCCTTACCCTTTTCATTGAAAAAGCTTTTCTTGACACTTTTTCCTTTCAAGACGCTCACTACAAGTGGGCCACGAAAAGACCCTCTAACGCCTACGGCCATATCACGTTGAGTACACCCGATCTCGTTCGATCTCGGAAGTTAAGCAACGTAGAGTCCGGTCAGTACTTGGATGGGAGACCGCCTGGGAACACCGGATGCTGTAGGCATTGTCTTTTTTTTCCATTCTCCAATTGGCATAACTTTTCCGTCGACCGACAAGCATTATTTTGCCGGCTAGTCATCTTTATTGACCGAAAAGACGAACTTTTCCCTTACCCTTTTCATTGAAAAAGCTTTTCTTGACACTTTTTCCTTTCAAGACGCTCACTACAAGTGGGCCACGAAAAGACCCTCTAACGCCTACGGCCATATCACGTTGAGTACACCCGATCTCGTTCGATCTCGGAAGTTAAGCAACGTAGAGTCCGGTCAGTACTTGGATGGGAGACCGCCTGGGAACACCGGATGCTGTAGGCATTGTCTTTTTTTTCCATTCTCCAATTGGCATAACTTTTCCGTCGACCGACAAGCATTATTTTGCCGGCTAGTCATCTTTATTGACCGAAAAGACGAACTTTTCCCTTACCCTTTTCATTGAAAAAGCTTTTCTTGACACTTTTTCCTTTCAAGACGCTCACTACAAGTGGGCCACGAAAAGACCCTCTAACGCCTACGGCCATATCACGTTGAGTACACCCGATCTCGTTCGATCTCGGAAGTTAAGCAACGTAGAGTCCGGTCAGTACTTGGATGGGAGACCGCCTGGGAACACCGGATGCTGTAGGCATTGTCTTTTTTTTCCATTCTCCAATTGGCATAACTTTTCCGTCGACCGACAAGCATTATTTTGCCGGCTAGTCATCTTTATTGACCGAAAAGACGAACTTTTCCCTTACCCTTTTCATTGAAAAAGCTTTTCTTGACACTTTTTCCTTTCAAGACGCTCACTACAAGTGGGCCACGAAAAGACCCTCTAACGCCTACGGCCATATCACGTTGAGTACACCCGATCTCGTTCGATCTCGGAAGTTAAGCAACGTAGAGTCCGGTCAGTACTTGGATGGGAGACCGCCTGGGAACACCGGATGCTGTAGGCATTGTCTTTTTTTTCCATTCTCCAATTGGCATAACTTTTCCGTCGACCGACAAGCATTATTTTGCCGGCTAGTCATCTTTATTGACCGAAAAGACGAACTTTTCCCTTACCCTTTTCATTGAAAAAGCTTTTCTTGACACTTTTTCCTTTCAAGACGCTCACTACAAGTGGGCCACGAAAAGACCCTCTAACGCCTACGGCCATATCACGTTGAGTACACCCGATCTCGTTCGATCTCGGAAGTTAAGCAACGTAGAGTCCGGTCAGTACTTGGATGGGAGACCGCCTGGGAACACCGGATGCTGTAGGCATTGTCTTTTTTTTCCATTCTCCAATTGGCATAACTTTTCCGTCGACCGACAAGCATTATTTTGCCGGCTAGTCATCTTTATTGACCGAAAAGACGAACTTTTCCCTTACCCTTTTCATTGAAAAAGCTTTTCTTGACACTTTTTCCTTTCAAGACGCTCACTACAAGTGGGCCACGAAAAGACCCTCTAACGCCTACGGCCATATCACGTTGAGTACACCCGATCTCGTTCGATCTCGGAAGTTAAGCAACGTAGAGTCCGGTCAGTACTTGGATGGGAGACCGCCTGGGAACACCGGATGCTGTAGGCATTGTCTTTTTTTTCCATTCTCCAATTGGCATAACTTTTCCGTCGACCGACAAGCATTATTTTGCCGGCTAGTCATCTTTATTGACCGAAAAGACGAACTTTTCCCTTACCCTTTTCATTGAAAAAGCTTTTCTTGACACTTTTTCCTTTCAAGACGCTCACTACAAGTGGGCCACGAAAAGACCCTCTAACGCCTACGGCCATATCACGTTGAGTACACCCGATCTCGTTCGATCTCGGAAGTTAAGCAACGTAGAGTCCGGTCAGTACTTGGATGGGAGACCGCCTGGGAACACCGGATGCTGTAGGCATTGTCTTTTTTTTCCATTCTCCAATTGGCATAACTTTTCCGTCGACCGACAAGCATTATTTTGCCGGCTAGTCATCTTTATTGACCGAAAAGACGAACTTTTCCCTTACCCTTTTCATTGAAAAAGCTTTTCTTGACACTTTTTCCTTTCAAGACGCTCACTACAAGTGGGCCACGAAAAGACCCTCTAACGCCTACGGCCATATCACGTTGAGTACACCCGATCTCGTTCGATCTCGGAAGTTAAGCAACGTAGAGTCCGGTCAGTACTTGGATGGGAGACCGCCTGGGAACACCGGATGCTGTAGGCATTGTCTTTTTTTTCCATTCTCCAATTGGCATAACTTTTCCGTCGACCGACAAGCATTATTTTGCCGGCTAGTCATCTTTATTGACCGAAAAGACGAACTTTTCCCTTACCCTTTTCATTGAAAAAGCTTTTCTTGACACTTTTTCCTTTCAAGACGCTCACTACAAGTGGGCCACGAAAAGACCCTCTAACGCCTACGGCCATATCACGTTGAGTACACCCGATCTCGTTCGATCTCGGAAGTTAAGCAACGTAGAGTCCGGTCAGTACTTGGATGGGAGACCGCCTGGGAACACCGGATGCTGTAGGCATTGTCTTTTTTTTTCCATTCTCCAATTGGCATCCCTTTTCCGTCGACCGACAAGCATTATTTTGCCGGCTAGTCATCTTTATTGACCGAAAAGACGAACTTTTCCCTTACCCTTTTCATTGAAAAAGCTTTTCTTGACACTTTTCCTTTCAAGACGCTCACTACAAGTGGGCCACGAAAAGACCCTCTAACGCCTACGGCCATATCACGTTGAGTACACCCGATCTCGTTCGATCTCGGAAGTTAAGCAACGTAGAGTCCGGTCAGTACTTGGATGGGAGACCGCCTGGGAACACCGGATGCTGTAGGCATTGTCTTTTTTCCATTCTCCAATTGGCATCCCTTTTCCGTCGACCGACAAGCGTTATTTTGCCGGCTAGTCATCTTTATTGACCGAAAAGACGAACTTTTCCCTTACCCTTTTCATTGAAAAAGCTTTCTTGACACTTTTCCTTTCAAGACGCTCACTACAAGTGGGCCACGAAAAGACCCTCTAACGCCTACGGCCATATCACGTTGAGTACACCCGATCTCGTTCGATCTCGGAAGTTAAGCAACGTAGAGTCCGGTCAGTACTTGGATGGGAGACCGCCTGGGAACACCGGATGCTGTAGGCATTGTCTTTTTTTTTCCATTCTCCAATTGGCATCCCTTTTCCGTCGACCGACAAGCATTATTTTGCCGGCTAGTCATCTTTATTGACCGAAAAGACGAACTTTTCCCTTACCCTTTTCATTGAAAAAGCTTTTCTTGACACTTTTTCCTTTCAAGACGCTCACTACAAGTGGGCCACGAAAAGACCCTCTAACGCCTACGGCCATATCACGTTGAGTACACCCGATCTCGTTCGATCTCGGAAGTTAAGCAACGTAGAGTCCGGTCAGTACTTGGATGGGAGACCGCCTGGGAACACCGGATGCTGTAGGCATTGTCTTTTTTTTTTTCCTATTCTCCAATTGGCATCCCTTTTCCGTCGACCGACAAGCATTATTTTGCCGGCTAGTCATCTTTATTGACCGAAAAGACGAACTTTTCCCTTACCCTTTTCATTGAAAAAGCTTTTCTTGACACTTTTTCCTTTCAAGACGCTCACTACAAGTGGGCCACGAAAAGACCCTCTAACGCCTACGGCCATATCACGTTGAGTACACCCGATCTCGTTCGATCTCGGAAGTTAAGCAACGTAGAGTCCGGTCAGTACTTGGATGGGAGACCGCCTGGGAACGGGCGATGACCCCGCTAAGTACTTATTCTTGAGGCCCGGGATCAGCAAATCCCGGGGAAAAGGATCGAACCTTACCTCTGCTTGGATTTACGAAAATAGGCTCTGGGGACTGCAATCGAAGAGGAAAATTTACCAAAATGATGAGAAAATGACGTGACTTTGCCCTTCTTCATGAATTTGAAAGAAAAAGTCTCAAAATGACAGTATTTGTGAGCAAATGCAAGGTGGTTTCTCTCTTAACTCTAACTTAAGTATTGGACCTTAAGGAGAGAGGTATACTTTGAAATTGAGTGCAGTGTTTTACTTGAAGTGTCGGCAACCTTTTTTCAATACTGCATACAAGTCCTAGATAGTGCTGTTGACATTTCAAGACTTTGTTATAACAAACATTCTTACGATAAATTACAGCTTCTTCATGAAACCTGAAAAGTTTGCAAAAAGTGATAATTAACGTTCTCACATTTGTTCAAGGTAATAATCATCATTGTCGTCATCGCCGCTAACGCCTGTCGACATTGCGGACCACCACTGCTTTCCACTCTCTTCTGTCCTGTGCCTGTCATAATCATGTCCTCGACAGTTCTATTAGAATCTATCTAATAACGAGAACCTGAACAGGGTGAAGAGAATTCTGGTTCTGCGGCACTTGGAGATGCCAGCTACCGTTAAGTAGCCCCCCTTGGTCAGAACTTAGAACCCTTCTTTCCTTGTTCAGGTTACATTTTCTTTTATATTATAAAGAGAAGCAGATGAAAACAGATCGGAGCAATAGCAGTTGGTGCGGCTTGAGGAAATTGACCATATGTCTCCCTGCATGTAGAGAGGACTGTGTGGGTACTGGTGCAGGTTACGGTGGCTGTTACAGTGTTTGTCCATGCGTTGTATGCTGTTGTATGCTGTTGTAGGTTAGGGTGGTTGTTACAGTGTCTGTGCATGTGCTGTATAAGTTCTGTTGCAGTTTACGGTGGCTGTTACAGTGGCTGTCCATGCGTTGTATGCTGTTGCAGGTCAGGGTGGCTGTTACGGTGACTGTCCATGTGTTGTATACTGTTGCAGGTTATGATGGCTGTTACGGTGGCTGTCCATGTCTTGTATAAGTTCTGTTGCAGTTTACGGTGGCTGTTACAGTGGCTGTCCATGCGTTGTATGCTGTTGCAGGTCAAGGTGGCTGTTACTGTGGCTGTCCATGTGTTGTATACTACAGCAGGTTATGGTGGCTGTTAGTGTTACAGTGACTGTCCATGTGCTGTATAAGTTCTGTTGCAGGTTACGGTGGCTGTTAAGGTGACTGTTCATGCACTGTATGCTGTTGCAGGTTAGGGTGGCTGTTACAGTGGCTGTCTATGTGTTGTGTAAGTTCTGTTGCAGGTTACGATGGCTGTAACAGTGGCTTTCTATGTGTTGTATGCTGTTGTAGGTTATGGTGGCTGTTACGGTCGCGTGTCCATGTGTTGTATAAGTACTGTTGCATGTTATGGTGTCTGTCTATGTGCTGTACTACTGTTGCAGGATATGGTGGCTGTTACGGTAGCTGTCCATTTGTTGTATACTGGTGCAGCTTGTGGTGGCTGTCCATGTGTCCTCACACATCACACGTATACTCCTTCGGGTTTGGGGCGTGAAGCTTCGTGTGCAGGGTCAGGTTTAACTCCACTGTAAAAGGACAAAGAAGCAGATAGTTATTACATGTACTTAATATTACAATGGCTACATGGTGTAGTTCAGTTTGTATATAGGTCTAAACTCTATCAGTTGTCAAACTACTAAAAGGCTGGCAATAGACATGCAACATTTGAACCTCTTTGCTTATATACAATATCAGCATGGGCTCCCATGGAAATCAGTCTAATTGACTGACGGGACGACCCCCTCGTTTATAAGATGAATAAACTAAAATCATGAATATAATGCTTGTACATATACATAAGGAAATACACCCTACGAATCCGTTTCAAATTGCAGTAGGAACAAGTCACACACGTACATCATTTACACAGAGGATTTTTCAATATTTTCACAAAGCTACGGCATGTCATTGATTAACAATCTAAGTGAAACTTACCTCATATTATTGGCAATTCTGTTCAAATACATTTGTACATAGTACCACCTCAGTCAGCATCTCTTAACTATGGCATTTTGGACGATAGACGTTGGCGTTTTTCAGAAAACCAGTCGCCAGTGAAACATCCACACCTAGACATCTTCGTGCACAACCAAATGACATTTAAAAAGAGCCAAGAATGGAGAAGATTGGACTTACCTGAGCAAAATTACAGCGTGATGACTTTCGCTAAAATTGCAGAGTAACACGGCCAAATCCCCATTCATAAACAATGGGAGTTTCGACGAAGAGAAGTTGTTAATTTTCACAAAATCTAGAGACGCGGCAAAAACCAAAACTAGGTGGCTATGAGCTTCACCAAATTCCCTACAAAATGACACCAAAACCAAGAAGATTGACCTTACCTGAGAGACAGGATGGCAGAAAATGTGTCTCGCTTCGATCGCCGATTCAAGACGGCCGCCATTTTTGCTGGTGACCTCAGTGTGAACTCTGACATAGAGGGGTCGCGCAACCTGATTGGCCCGTTGAGCAGGTAGAGCTGCTCAACACTGCTCAATGATTGGTCTGTTGAGCGCTCAACTTGCTCAACGTCGCTCAACCATTGGCTAAAATAGGTACTTGTCTGTGAGCTCGCCTGGGAACACCGGATGCTGTAGGCATTGTCTTTTTTTTCCATTCTCCAATTGGCATAACTTTTCCGTCGACCGACAAGCATTATTTTGCCGGCTAGTCATCTTTATTGACCGAAAAGACGAACTTTTCCCTTACCCTTTTCATTGAAAAAGCTTTTCTTGACACTTTTTCCTTTCAAGACGCTCACTACAAGTGGGCCACGAAAAGACCCTCTAACGCCTACGGCCATATCACGTTGAGTACACCCGATCTCGTTCGATCTCGGAAGTTAAGCAAC
>NW_017802824.1:780864-814631 GCF_001625305.1 Branchiostoma belcheri
GCGTGATGACTTTCGCTAAAATTACAGAGTAACAAGCCCAAATCCCCATTCATAAACAATGGGACTTTCCACGAAGAAAGATGTCAAATTTCACAAAATCTAGAGACGCGGCAAAAATTCAAACTAGGTGGCCTTGAGCGCCGCCAAATTCCCTACAAAATGACACCAAAACCAAGAAGATTGACCTTACCTGAGCGACGCGATGGCAGAAAATGTGTCTCGCTTCGATCGCCGATTCAAGAAGGCCGCCATTTTGAGAGGTGACCCCGGCTTGAACTCTGACGTAATGGCGTCGCGCTACCTGATTCGTCTGTTGAGCAATGTTGAGTGCTCAACGTGGCTCAATGATTGGTCCGTTGAGCACTCAACTTGCTCAACGTCGCTCAACCATTGGTCGCACTCAGGGACTTGCCCGTTCGCCCGCCTGGGAACGGCGAATGGTCCCCCCAAGTCCCTACTGCTCAACCTGGGAGATCGAGATCTTAGAGATTTTAGAGATCGACGAGATATTATGTATTCCATCTCTGGGGATCATAAAACCGTGGATTTTTAGATAAATTCAGCTCGAAAAGTCGGTGTATGATCCTAGAATTCCTTGCTGATGTTTACAGTCTCTGTTCCACCTGTTTGAATATGTTAATTATTGAAGTAGATGCTTGGAGAAAGTGATAAATTTGAATGAAGTTAAGATATATTTTAAATATGATAGTACTTGAAATTTCTCATAGATTCTAGTTAATCATTAGGACCTGTATAAGGTTAAGAGAATTCAGGTTCTGCGGCACTTGGAGATGCCAGCTACCCTTAGGCAGCCCCCCTTGGTCAGAACTTAGAACCCTTCTTTCCTTGTTCAGGTTCCATTCCCTTTTATATTTTAAAGAGAAGCAGATGAAAATAGATCGGAGCAATAGTAGTTGGTCCCTGCCTGTAGAGAGGACTGTGTGGGTACTGGTGCAGGTCAGGGTGGCTGTTACGGTGACTGTCCAAGCGTTGTATGCTGTTGCAGGTTAGGGTGGCTGATATGGTGACTATCCATGCGTTGTATGCTGTTATAACATGTTGCAGGTTAGGGTGGCTGTTACTGTGGCTGTCCATGTGTTGTTTAAGTTCTGTTGCAGGTTATGGTAGCTGTTACGGTGACTGTCCATGCGTTGGATGCTGTTGCAGGTTAGGGTGGCTATCACAGTGCTGTCCATGTGTTGTGTAAGTACTATAGCAGGTTATGATGGCTGTTACGGTGACTGTCCATGCATTGTATGCTGTTGTAGGTTAGGGTGGCTATTACAGTGCTGTCCATGTGCTGTGTAAGTACTATAACTGGTTATGGTGGCTGTTATGGTGACTGTCCAAGCGTTATATGCTGTTGCAGGTTATGGTGGATGTTACGGTGACTGTCCATGCGTTGTATGTTGTTGCAGGTTAGGGTGGCTATCACAGTGCTGTCCAGGTGTTGTGTAAGTACTATAGCAGGTTATGATGGCTGTTACGGTGGCTGTCCATCATGCGTTGTATGCTGTTGCAGGTTAGGGTGACTATTACAGTGCTGTCCATGTGTTGTGTAAGTACTAAAGCAGGTTATGGTGGCTGTTATGGTGACTGTCCTTGTGTTGTATGCTGTTGCAGGTTATTATGGCTGTTACGGTGGCTGTCCATGTGTTGTATAAGTTCTGTTGCAGGTTATGGTGGCTGTTACGGTGTCTGTCTATGTGCTGTATACTGTTGCAGGATATGGTGGCTGTTACGGTAGCTGTCCATTTGTTGTATACTGGTGCAGCTTGTGGTGGCTGTCCATGTGTCCTCACACATCACACGTATACTCCTTCGGGTTTGGGGCGTGAAGCTTCGTGTGCAGGGTCAGGTTTAACTCCACTGTAAAAGGACAAAGAAGCAGATAGTTAAAACATGTACTTAATATTACAATGACTACATGGTGCAGTTCAGTTTGTGTATAGGTCTAAAATCTATCAGTTGTCAAACTACTAAGAGGCTGTCAATAGACATGCAACTATTGAACATTTTTGCTTATATACAATATCAGCATGGGCTCGCATGGAAATCAGTCTAAATGACTGAAGGGACCACCCTCTTGTTTATAAGATGAATACAATAAAAGCATGAATATAATACATGTACATATACATAACATAATACACCCTAAGAATCCGTTTCAAATTGCATTAACAACAAGCCACACACGTACTTCATTTACACAGAGGCTTTTTCAATATTTTCACAAATCTGCAGCATGCCATTGATAACAATCTAAGTGAAACTTACCTCATATTATTGGCAATTCTGTTCACATTCATAGTACCACCCCAATCAGCATCTCTTAACTATGGTATTTTGGACGATAGACGTTGACGTTTTTCAGAAAATCAATCGCCAGTGAAACATCCACACCTAGACATCTTCGTGCACAACCAAATGACATTTAAAAAGAGCCAAGAATGGAGAAGATTGGACTTACCTGAGCAAAATTACAGCGTGATGACTTTCGCTAAAATTACAGAGTAACAAGCCCAAATCCCCATTCATAAACAATGGGACTTTCCACGAAGAAAGATGTCAAATTTCACAAAATCTAGAGACGCGGCAAAAATTCAAACTAGGTGGCCTTGAGCGCCGCCAAATTCCCTACAAAATGACACCAAAACCAAGAAGATTGACCTTACCTGAGCGACGCGATGGCAGAAAATGTGTCTCGCTTCGATCGCCGATTCAAGAAGGCCGCCATTTTGAGAGGTGACCCCGGCTTGAACTCTGACGTAATGGCGTCGCGCTACCTGATTCGTCTGTTGAGCAATGTTGAGTGCTCAACGTGGCTCAATGATTGGTCCGTTGAGCACTCAACTTGCTCAACGTCGCTCAACCATTGGTCGCACTCAGGGACTTGCCCGTTCGCCCGCCTGGGAACGGCGAATGCGCCCCCCAAGTCCCTACTGCTCAACCTGGGAGATCGAGATCTTAGAGATCGACGAAATTAGGGTTTTAGGGATCGTAAAATTGTGGATTTTAACATATTTTAGCTTGGAAAACGAGGTGAATGATCACACTTCAAGGGCCCTAATTAAAGGGAAATCAATGATCCATCAGTGTTGAATATTGTTAAAAGGATGCCAACTAGAGAGGCCGACATTTGCTTGGGAGCAAATACAGCATATTTCAGTCCATCTCCCTCCCACGCAAAAGTGGACTATTCCAAACTTACCCCAGTGTAAAACTGGCAAAGATTCTCAAATAAATGAATTATATAGTAGCTATGTAATTGAGAACAAAGATGCAAGAGCAAGCACATTGAATCTCGAAAGCTTTACTAGTCTTATTACAGGTATGCAAATACTAACAATGATGAGATTTGATACATTTTGAAGGTCTTAGGCACATAAAATTGAATGTGTGGGTCATTACGCACGACTTACGTGCAATGTGACCTCAGGTAACCCGCTATGGAACACATGTTCCATGGCCAACGGCAGATGGAACAGGCCATTCTTTAGATAGAACATGGAACGGGTATAGCACTTTTGGCCCTTTTTTTTGCTGAAAATAGCCATTGAAGTCCCCCAAATGAGTCATTTGGAAGTGGTGTATGCCAAATATGTGACTGCTATTCTGAAGACACATCTTCAAGGTACCTTTATACCGAATTTCAGATCATTTGGTTGTAAAACCAGGGCTCAGGATCCAAAAATCCATTTTTTGGCGAAAAATGCCCCAAAAAACCTTTATAAAAATTTTTCAAAGGCATGTATCAAAAAAATGAAAAAAACGCCTGGGGGTATTCGCCCACTCTACCTCCATGCCAAATTTCAAGTCATTTGGCTGAATGATGGCGGAGTTGAATCCCTTTGAGTGTTTGGCAGGAGGAGGAGGAGAAGAAACATCAGAGAACACAATATATTTCATCCATACCATGGTATGGACTGAAATATAATGATTAAACATATCCAGAATATCTACCTTCGCCAAGAAGGTTATGTTTTCGTTGGCGTTCGTGTGTCTGTGTGTGTGTGAACACGATAACTCAAGAAGGCTAAGATGGATTGTCTTTATATTTGGTAAGTGGGTAGGTCTTGATGAGACTTCGAACCGATTAGATTTTGGACCCCCTGGTGGCTTGTTATGGTAATGCAGCTGAACTTCCGGTTTTGTTATTTTGTGGTCAGGACATGGTAGGGTCACTCAATTTGGATGGTAGGTAGCTCTTTGGCTGGGGAAGAAATGACATGAGTTTGGGCCCCCTAGCGGCTTGTTCTGGAACTGCAGAAGCATTTGTTGTAAAATATTCGAAGGAGGATAACTGACGAACCAATTGACGGATCATCATGATTTTTGGTATGTGGGTACCTTAACGAATGTTTGACATATTAAAATGATGGTTATGCAAATCAGCAGCTAATTAGCATAATTAATGAGGAAATGCTATAAATCTGCTACCTTCCATGATATGATTATTTAAACACGTGGCATGTGTAATTGTGAAGAAGAACATTGGCAGATAGTGTTTATGCAAATAAATGCCTAATTAGCATAATAAATGCGAATCGTTAACATTCGTCAAGGCATTTGGCGAAGGTATGAGATCGTGGAATTCTAGTTGTTTCTTCTTCTGGCAACCTGTATTTATTTGTTTGTTTCACTGCACACATGTCATTACAAACACATGCTGACGAAGCCCAAAAGATGTCCTGGTTTACTTACACAGTCACTCCAACTGTACAACTCTGATTACCAACTGTCCATAAAGATATCGTATTATGGCAGGTGTTTAGGTATACCTTATACTTAACACGATTGTATAAATGTACCTAAATCTGTATATACATGTCTGTGATTTGTTTGTTTGTTTGTTTGTGATTCGTTAAGATATAACACCTATCTTTATTTGAAAGAATATGTAATTATAGAAACCATATAAAGTCTTCTCACTTTCATCTGTAAAAACGTCCATGTATGTACTTCATCAATATTGGAAAACATAACATCTATTGCAGAAGAATTTGATCTGCTATCTTTTCTGCAAATCACTATTTTACAAGTGTTTGTATTTACAAGCTGAAACGTTCATTCTTACATTCATATTACAAAATGGTCATATTGAAACATTGAGTACCTATGGTATTGCTGGAGGAAAAGAATGTACATGTACTACAATATTGAACATGAAGTGTTTTTATGAGCTTTCAGTTGCCTTCAACTAGAAATCAGCCTCAACTTGTACAGACAATAGATCATACTTTAGGTACATCAACCTGAACTTAAATGCTCAACCTTGGCCTAAATTGCAACATAGTTCTTCATTACTAAAATGTTAAAGATTTTTAATGTACATGTAAAATCTGCCTTAAAGCATTACACAGTTATTCAGTTTGGTAATGTCATTCAGAAAGATATATCAAATACTAGCCTTATACATGTAGATGCTAGTAACAGTTAAGTAAACTGTTATCTATCTTTAAGTTGTGTACTGTACATTTGTCATATGGCCTACACATTGCTGAGTTCTGGCAAACAGACAGTATCATTGGCACAGCCATCCATACTGTTATGTTTGGGGTAAAAAAATATGGGCTAGGATATTTAGGAATAATGCATTTTTTGGCAGTTGGGTGATATTCCTTGTGGTGAGATGCTCGCTCAATTGTCAGCATAGCAGCCAACATATACCAGCAAACTTACACCTGATAATACAGTTACATTATTTTCTTCAAATAACCAGTCCCAAAGCAACAAATTGCAAACTTGTCCCTATTGCTGACTGCCGAGCAAAATGTTCCAGACATTTGCAGTCCTGTCCTCGCTATCTAATTCTAAGGTTGGACCATCAACCTGAGTCATAACATCATTATAGCCTTTGGCTCAACTACGGTGCAGTACAGAACACAAATAACCACATTCAATATACTGTATTGTCTGTATAGGAAAATGGACAATGTTGATTCCTAAAGCTAAACATTTGTACTGTTACACAGTGTATAAAAGGAGTCAAAATGACATAACATATAAAGAAAGCAATTCCAGAAAATAGATTTAGAATAGAAGTCCATACACTGGCATATGGGATCCCAACATTAAAACAGCCACTGAAATAGATCTTTAATACTATAATAGAAGTCAACAGCAAGTGACTGTGTCTCATATACATATATTTAAAAAAATGACAATGGAAATGTTACATGGTACTTAATTTATATTTTTGTGAATTCCAAATGAAACTGGTAAAAGTCGCCTGCACTGCAGCCTATACAAAAGACCTAAGCTTCTGAGATGTCGTTTATCGTTTCTATATCGTACACCGACGTGCTCTCGTCTGAGCATTCTCGCGAGGCTTCGGGGATGGGGGAGGGAGGGTTGCAGTAGTCTGTGATTGGCGGATGAGTGTACGCCTGGAAGTCTACGGTGCGGAAAGACGTGTCCAGCCGGATGCCAGACGCAGTGGTCGGCCTGGAACCACTGTCCGACACGTCATCAGCATTGTCTGAACCACCCTGACCTATGGAGTTGAAGTCATCTGTAGAAAAAGACACATTTATTCATTTATTATTCATTTATTTATTTATGATGACTATTCTTCTACATGTATGTTATAACCTTGAGTAAAATAAGGCATCATTTTAAATATCTAAATTCGTTGAACCAAAGTAATATTATATCAATCTGAAGATTCCGACATGATTGTAATTTGTATTACCCTACTATTAATTAATGTTTTATGTTGTAAAAAAACAAGGCTGCTAGATATGTTGCTGTTGATACAAATAAACCAATAGATAAATAAAACGACAAAACAGTATATTTTTGGCTGTTGGACTTTTTTGTCAGGGCCCACAAGGCCCCCAGCTTTGTGCCGAGTATCGCGTTCCATCGTTCGTTTGTTCGTCCGTTCGTCCGTTCGTTCGATGATTGGGTGGAGGGAAAGACAAGCTGAATTAATATATAGAACCGCTAATAAGGCATGACAAAAATATCTCTTCTCCATTAGAGAGAGCTAAGTCCAATTCAAGGGGATAAATTATTTATCATACATACGCCACCCATGGCTATTTCCATCTTGGCCCCGGTTATTTTTTTTTTCGCCATTATCTGCCTACAGGCAGTTATATTCATTACTCCAAGTGACAACAGAATAACATCCTCAGTGCATATTTTACTTAACTGGTATCTAGTCATCATTTCTTTGCAGGGATGATATCCGTTTGAAGTAGCATGTACTACAGTGACCTACTATTTGACCCACCTGCATCCTCTATTGTCATGGCATGGAAGGCTTTAATGTTGATGTCAGACACACGGGAACTTCTGTGCAGCTGGCTTGGAGTAGACATGGACTTGGACCCCGTCCATGCTGGAATAGATTTGAAAAACACTTGAGGAATCTCACTTGTTCTGTTACATTGTTCCTAGCTCAAAAAAGAACAATAAGTAGATGTCTTCAAGTACTAGAATTTAAACGATGCTTAAAGTTAGATGTGCAAAGGCTAGGCGTAACAAGTAAGCTTGCCGCGAAGCTACTGTGTTACGACGAAAGGTCATAGAACATTATACTTCTGTATAATGTCCTTGATGTACGGAATTGATACATGCAATACTGTAGTTGTGTGTCGTTGCATGGAATTGAGGAAACAATTATGTTATCAAGCATTCAAGTGATACAATGGAAAGGAATGCTACTTGTTCGTTCGTACCACTTCCAGGAGTCCCAGGTCTGCCTTTAGGCCCACATGGCAGTATCGTCATCCAATGGTTCTGGACGTCCTTCTTCAGAACACAGTGGAACACGAAGATGAACATCCCTGTTGCAGAAAAGAGAGCGAGAGAGAATTTTTGAATTTATTTTAAACTGTAGTGTTTGGTAAAAAAACGTGTTTAGGTGGTACAAAATGTTTACCTCCAATCAGATCTTCTGGTGGCTACAAAGTCAGTGTCAAATTCGCCAGACAGTATCCATTTGCTAGGCAGTTACCATTTGCTACCCGTTTGGTTGGCGGAAAAAGAAGACACCAGAACAAAATGAAAGCCTAAACCTCTGCTTGCATGGAGGGTAACAAAATGATCTATTAAGGAACACTTTGCGCTACTACGTGTGTATTAGAAATTGCCTCACCTTGAAGAGAGTTGACGATGGCAAACAGGTAGCTGAATGTGAGACTAGCTTCAGCTATAGCGAAGATGGCCAGCACCCAAGTTAGTCCTAAGAGGATGACCAGTCCAATCGCACCCCTAATGTGGAAAGAAGACATATACTTTCATTCTTTCATGCAAGGTTTGTGCCAGATATCAACAAAGTAATCCGCAAAGTGGTGTAGGGATTTATTATATTTTGTGCTTTATTTTCCTCTACTTATGATGTACTTCACCAGTCTCAATCATATTTTCAGTCACTGGGTTATCCCCACGTCATTAATCTACACTTCCAGTCCATTTTTATTCCGTATCACACGTATACCAGAGGACCGTGAATGTGTTGGAATGGCCGTTTATTTCATCACCATAAGGTGCGCATGAATTTTCGTCCGTTTCCAAAAAAAGTTTAACGACCATACTGTAAATCGTACGATATGAGCGAATATATGTCGTATGTTGCAAAAGAAAACGTATTGGAAAACGATACTAATGTCATTGAATCAATTCAGGAAAAGAAGGAAATGCGAAGAAAAGAAAATAAAGATTCTATTATTCGCCATACCATACTCTGTGTGTTTAGTCATTTGTTCAACATTTATGACTACGTAGTTTTCATAATGAAGGAACTTTTTTTCGCACGCTCGCGTCAGTTTTGGGGTTCCCACAGGATGTCATCCATATAATCAAATCAACATGGCCTAACGATGACATCCACGGCCAAAGGCCGGTATTACTGACGGAATGGCTGACGGAAGTTCACCATCATCCGTATCGGGAGGCAGGTCATCTCTCAACCCACCTTAGCTTCGTCGTTGTCTCCACTTTGTCGGCCTTCTTGAACTCGTTAGCTGCCCCTCCCACCAGCTGTCGGATGACCAGCCCGAACATGACACAGTTCAGCAGGAGGACCAGGCACACCGGCGCCAGGAACGCTCCGTAGAACGCGTTAGGCTGGAGCCAGCAACTGTGTGGATATTTAACATTAGGATATGTTTAAAGTTCTGCTCAACAATAGGGATTGTTCTCACCTAAAGCTATCGATAAGTCACTCAATTCAATAGACTACGATATTTACATCAGGGCCGATCACCCATCACTAAACTGCCACGTCGACGGGGACCGACATCGTTTTCGGGGTACATTTGACCCAGCGTTGACGTCACACTTCAAATATACCACATAACAAGTCTCACTGGGTCATCTATTGAAGAAGACCAGAGTGACTGGTCAAAAGTAAAGCTCTAGGTGAGAACAATTCTTTGCGTTGGATCAAAAGTGTTAACTTGAAACACGTAACTACCACCACGGTGAACTTTCATAATAACATAGAATCGGCAGAGATCCCGACCAGAGTCTTAAGATTTAAATGATATATTCATATTTGCTTAAAAAGACAGCCAGAAATTGTCAACTTGGATAATTAGACAATCAGTTTGCAGTGTCCCTGGTCTACCTGTGCGGCTTTTAGGATTACAATATATAATGATCGCAATGTACAATACTTACATCCCTCCATACTGGGTGTAGTTCTCGACGTTAACCGCCAAAGTAATGGCAACAATAACAGCCGGACTACCTGTAGGATAAGAAGCATTCACATTAGAGTGTGAAACCATAGGAACATACAATAACCCAGTGCAATGGCCAAGTAGGTAGAGTCGCCTTGTATCCGTTAAGTCGTCAGTACTTTTAAATGGTACATACACAACACACACTAGTACCAGTGGACAACACTTACTGCAGTGATTGCACAACTGTGTGGCCTAAGGGCTACAGAAACAGAGACCAGCGCCGCCATATGCACCTTAGGTGCTGGATGGAACTTAGTGACACAAAGAGGTTCTAACTTCCAAAAATACTTAAACCAACTCACCCCAGCCAGCGATGCAGAACTTGAGCATGAAGTGCCTGTAGTACGTGTTGAAGACCTTCATGATGGCGAGGTACAGGTTGAGCGCCTCCAGCCCCATCCACGCCATGGAGGTCAACAGGAAGTAGTGCAGCAGCACTGCCACAGTCACGCATGCGCCTCGGCTGCCGCTGTTGTGCGCAGGCCCAGAACAGACGAAGAAGAGGATGGCCAGGAGCAGTGCGAGACACAGGTTCATCAGGATCTTGGTGGGGTTGTCTCTCCGGAGCTTCCTATTAACAGAAGTAAGGTATGGACACTGTAAAAACCGGACAAGACTACTCTCCAAGCAGAGGTTTGGGTTTGGGGTTATTTTTAGCGTGTTTTAGGCTTTTTTATCGGGGTTTCTCTTTTGCACTGAATTTTTTGTTTTTATAAAAAAGCCGAAAAGCACGCTAAAAAAATAACCCCAAACCCAAACCTCTGCTTGGAGAGTAGGACAAGACTACTTCCTGAGATGGGCGGGCTATTTACATCAGAGCCCATCACCCTTAACTCAACCACGACGGGGGCCGACATCGTTTACCAGATACCTTTGACCCGGCGTTAACATCACACTTCAGAGAAGCCACGTGACAAGCCTCACTGGGTCAATCAAGACCAGAGTGACTAGGTGAGAGCCATTCTTTGTGTTGGATCGAAAGTTTAACTTCAAACTGATTAATGATTAATGTGTTTGAGTAAGAATAAACAGAGCAGTAGTTTAGTTAGGCTAGACCATGTGAAGGCAAACATTATGTATTTGCTTCGCAAATGTTATCTTTCTAGTTGTTGACATATTTTTTATTTTCACTTTTCCATTATGTTACCCAAATTACTTTATACTAAGTACAATGACACCACTTTATACTAAGTACAATGAAACCATATTCTATGCATCAATTACTAATAATTACCTGAAGAGAGAGTAGGTGAGTAGAGTCGCAGCTATCCCGAACATGGAGATGGCACATCCCACGTAAGAGATTATCATTAAGGCTGTCAGATCTGCGTCCGATATGTTGTCTATGTTACCATAGATATCCTGAAAAAAAAATAATATGGAGCTGTAGAACCTTGAGCGGCTTGCATAAACTGATGTTTTATTTTCTTACCGTATATTTAAGAAGGTAGTCCGATGAATAGTGCCCAAACATATAACTATGTCATCTCTTTTTGTGAGATTACCAGACAAAAACTCTTACCAGTTCAGTAACTATCCATTTGGTTGAAATAGAGAAATGGTGTCACAGTTTTACATCTACACAGTACTGGACAATACCCCTCACGGGGTTTAACGTCCAGGGGGTCAGTGCCCTGGAGCGAGCGGTGATGGTGGTGCAAACACAAAATATAGCAAAAAGAAAAAGTAAAGCTGTGGTATGTACAAAATGTACAATCTTCTTGCTTATCAAAGAAGAAAATGTCCTGAGCCAGCCATTTGCTTTTGTCTCGTGGAAACAAAAGACAGTCGTATTTCTATGCTGCGTGTTCCTCTCGGTAGTGGCGCGAAACAGACGTGGGCTAACAAAAATATTTTTCTACAAGTTACTTTACAAAACTGATTTATAGTTGACCTATCCTTTCAGTACGCATGGTCTGATATCAATGACATGGTTGCTATGTTGTTCCTGATAGTAACACACAACCTAAGTGCTTCTCAAGGACAACAGACTCTTTTGAAGAACACAGTAGTCTTGGGGGAACCTGTGTGCTCGCATTCTTTTTTCTAGGTTGAGTTTAAGCGGCCGGCTGACATGGCCGACTCGGCACAAAGCGGCGTGAAGGGGTACAGTTTTGAGGACAAGCTGGGGACAGGAGCTTGCAGTGCCGTATATAAGGCAACTAAAGGCGGACAGACGTATGTCCTGAAGTCGATCGACTTGATGCAAAGTGATGCTGAAACCTCTGAAAAGCTGAAGCTGAAAGTTTACGTGAGCGACCAGGAGAAGAAGCGGCTACAGAAACGCGCTTCTAAAGCCGCCGTGGAGCTTCGGAAACTGCTCGGTGTTCTATCTTTGGAGCATGACAACCTGGTTCTCTTCTTTCACTCGTTTTCCTCACAGGAGAAGCTTTGGGCCGTCATGGAACATTGTCCTTTAGGAAATCTCAACAACCTCGTACTACATCCTTCTTACGACTGCAGCCTGAGCACAGGTCTTATGGTCGGAGTAGCCGACGGGCTCGCCCATCTACACGACATCGCTGATCTTCAGCACCAGAACCTGAAACCGATGAACGTACTCCTCTCCGGCACGCGACGGAACCCAGTGCCGAAGATCAGTGACTTCGGCATCGCTAAAGTCCTCGGGGATCTGAAATGGAGCTCGGCCATGTGTACCAGCGACGAACAACCTGGCACTAGCCACTTCATGGCTCCGGAAGTAGACGAGGGACAGTCCACAAAAGGTAGCGACATATTTTCCATGGGCGTCATCTTTGCTGCCGTTGTTGATCGATCCTCCTACAACTCAGAGGGAACGTTCCTCGTGGCTTGCGTCGGGTCAAGAGGAAGACTCGCCGACGCCTTGAAGTCGACCACGCTGCAGGACATTGAGGAAGGTCTGGTGACGACTCTACCGCCCGGCAGTTCCATGAAAGCACTTATCCTAAACATGCTCGACTACGACCCTGCCCTACGCCCTTCAGCTGCCGGCATCAGTCTCGCGCTCAAAAACATAAGTAAGGGGCAGGCCATCAAACTCGACGAGATAGAGAAAGCGGACAAGGTCGTTGTTTCTAACGGGACTGCCGAGATCGATATCGCCAGTGTTGTTGACGATGACTTGGCAGAAGTAGCAGACTTGAACATCAAAGACAATGAGGACAGTGAGGGGGACAGTACTGACGGTGCTACAAGTGAAGAAGACATCGACGGCGGCGAAGGTGACGAAGAGGACAACAGTGAAGAGGAAAACTAACAATGATGACACTACCACAGCAACGGTAAAGCCCTAGTCACACATTCACGAATTTACAATTGGCCTCTCGAACACTAGCGGAACACCCCACAACCGTGGTTTAGGATGCGCAGAGCCGGCTGGTGTTCGGTGAGGTTGGCTTCTATACTATTCGGCTGTGCTAGCCAAATGTTTCAAAATGTTTTAAACATTTGAGGGTCGATCAGGAGGATCAGCCATGGTTGGCTGGTATTCGGCTGAACGTCAGCAGAACGTTCAGTGCGTGTTCGAGGGTTACATTTGCTCATGAATAGTTTGTAAACCTCCTACAATATATTTCATTGAATAAGCGCAGAATCTGTTGCTGCATGTACATGTATTTGTTGGAGTATCATTCATTTTGCAATATTGATTTATCATACATAGCACAAAACCTTATTTTTGGTACCACACCAACACTAACATTTTGATATGAATGATTATTGCCCTTTTCAATAGTGCCATTGTGTGTTTGAGCTTTAAAATGTAGAATAACACTAGCGCCTTGTTGTTACGACGGAATATTTGACGCGAAGCCTGTCATTGAAATCAAACTGAATAAAATCTGTTAACAGAGACCATCTTCCTCACACTGTATTTTTCCTTTCTAGTTGCTTGCAATTTTTTTATATATTCGTGAGTCCAGTGCTCTTATATCCCTGCAAAGTGAATTTTATAGTGTCATATATCTTTCTGAACTAGGTAGAAGTACAGGTACAGTCACAATTCATCGTAAACTTGATCACGAAAATTGTTGACGTCCTACCAAACGAACTAATGTTATGGATGTTACCTTTTGGCTTATTGAAAAAAAAGAGCAACGGACGAGCTCTTCCCCTCATTGCCTCATTGAGGCTCAGTAAACACGAAATACTTGCCAAATTCTACAATGGCGCTCTCGAGGGATGAAAGTTTGTGGATCGTCATGCAAATTCTACCGAATGCGTCATCTCAACCGTTTCATGACCACACAGGCCTAAAAGGGCTGTTGAATTCACAGCTAATGGCCAGAATCGCTGCTGCGTTTACCTGCCTATACTGTCCCATCGCGACCTGAACCCAAAACAATCTTTCTGCCTGACACTTGTAACTGACTCGTTGTAATGATTGGCGCCTTTGCAATCACTGAAGTGGTCCGGGACATGTCAACAGAGCAGAGATTATACGAGATCAAAGCTATCAACACAGTGCTTAATGGCGCCGAGGTTGCAGGAGGTCATGAAAAGTGTGTTTTATGTGAGTCATCTTTTTAGCAATACATGACATGCTGGTCCTCGGTTGAGGAGAATTGGGTGGTCTATTTCATGGCCTTCAGCGTAACACCTACAAATGTAGCCTCTGTCAGGCTTCAGAAGCGGCAGGAAAGAGTAGAGACATCATGCAGGCTGACGGTCTGCTAAAGGAGTAGAGTTACAAGCAAACTGTACCCCTTTAGCGGGTCGACTCCTCTGGCATGTTATCTGTCTATTTGGCCCAGTTTCTACTCAAATTTCCAGACGTTCAGAAGCCTGGTAGAAGCTACGTAACACCTAATTACTACGCTTAAACATCTCTATGACTCAAAATATAAATAAAAAAATATCTAATCATAATGACCTCTTAGAGAGAGCTAGTAAACTGCCCATACTACTGTAATGTTCAGTTTTATCGCTACTAAAAGATACATCTGGAACGTACCATGAGGACGGCAAAGTTGGTGAGATGATTGCACTCGCAGGTAATGATGTCATGTTGGTCACTCGCCAGTCTACATCCTTCTCTTGACCAGTCTAAGTACGAGATGCACAGAGAATATTAGGTCCACTGCAATGACGTTGGCCTTCCTAGTTAACTTTATATTGGGAAGTGGATATCTACCTAAGTTGGCTTGTAACTCCTTATGATTAATTAATAAACATATTGAGTACCGGTGTATGAATTATCATAGCAGATGGTGTACTTACCAGTTGCTGACGTGTCCCAGAACACACATATTGGAGTGCCCTGTCAGCGACATAAAGAAACAAATGAATAAATTCATATGATTTGAAACGTATCCAACGAGACAACAGTCGTATATTCGTGAAGTGGGGAGGGCACCTACAGCTAGAAATTGTGCACATTAACTAGTGAAAATTGATTCCTGCAAGCAAACGTCAATTGGAAGAATCTCAAATGCGACACTTTTGTTTGTTTGTTTGTTTGTTTGTTTGTTTGTTTGTTAAGGAATCTCCCATTAGTAACAATACAGCCACTACTCTTCCTGGAGTCCTCTTACGTAAAATACATACATAAATACAACAGCTATTTGGATTCACTTCTAACTACTTGCCTTCCTAATATTTGCCATCTAACAATGATAATAATAAATGTCATTGAAGTAAATTTTACACATAAAACAAACAGTCTTTATTCATAAACGTTAGTCGATATAATTATTGCTATAAGATACTTGTGGTACGAAACAGGAACTTGTGGAGGCAGTCTTCTATCTACACTGCGCACCTATTGGATCATCCTTCATTTGTCATATAAGTTATGGGGCAGTGCCGAAGTCGCGCGGTAACGCCAGGCCCCTGTAAGCTATCCTGTACATGAACATGTACACGAGTGGGTTTAACTGAACTTTCCTTTTAAAAACCCTCCCATTTTCCAAGAAGTATCATGTTACAGTTGGGGGTAACGGGAGCATCTTGCATATATTAATGAATTATATTTGCATATATGGGAAAATACCATGCTCCCGTTACCCAGTTGGGTCGGCCTCCCCGCGCTCTTCGGCTGTGCGGATGTCTCCAACAAAGTGGCAGATAGGTGGTTCGGTCTTGTACTTATATGGTAGGAGATCTGACGTTATTCATGATTAACCAATCAGTGCGCAGTGTAGCTAGTACATGGCGTCACCATAAGGATGAAAGAACTGAACTGATAAGGTACTAACCGTTATGAGTCTGCGGAAGTTGACCTGTACGGGATGGTACAGGTTGGACACGTGCATCCCTCCCACCGTGGCCGAGATGATGGGAACCTGAAGCTTCATCATACTGAAGGAAGAGTTCCCATCCGCCTGGCTCACAAGCTGCACAACGGTAAAACCAGTTACCAACAAGCCGTAAGTAAGAGGGAAACTATACAATGTTTTAACTATTCCTATTTACATGCTTCTTTTCTCTTCTTGAAACATGTGTAGACGAATGTACATAAGTACTGACATAGATATTTATTGCTGGTACCAAAAATAAAGGGACGCCTCGCATAGCTGGGCTATTTGGGCGCTTTAAGTATTAAATTTTGACGAAAATTTTAGCAAAAAAGCAATTTTAGATTTAGTCAACACCCATAATATTTTTGTTTCGACGCCCTCAAATAGGGTAGGGAATTTCCCGTGCAGCCTTCGTACCCCCTGCTTCACCTTTTGAGTTAGTTAGTCAAACTTGCCTAAGTCTAATGTTTCTGACTCGGGGATGTTGCTGCAGTGAGCAGTGGCCAATGAGGCTTTGCACCAAAACCCGTTAAAAAGGTAAAAATCTAATCAACTTTATTGCTTAACAACTATAACAGAGAAAAAACAACAAGGATAGATACACGAACTATACTAAAATACACTTCTAACAGAGTTAATCCATACTAGCTATACTACATTTCAATTCTACCAAAGCTAATCTATTCCATGTATTTCTTGAGGATAGTATTATTTTATATTATATTATATTATATTATATTATATTATATTATATTATATTATATTATATTATATTATATTATATTATATTATATTATATTATATTATATTATATTATATTATATTGTATAGTTCAGGAGATAGGTCAGTTATTTACAATACGGTGTCGTTTTTATAGCGATTCGGATATGAATTTTTCTACGTATGCTGATATCTGAGTAGAGCATGCTAGGGGCATATTGAAGATTTCTGGTTTTGAATAAAGGCATGTACTTCAACGTTTTGACCCAAATATGTCACACACACACACACACAAAGGACACATACGACCGTAGACTTACGTCGAACATTCTGCCACTTCTGTAGAACGTGAACTGCACGGTCGGTGGTTCTGACAGGATCACCCTGTCCAGGAGAGTCGTGGGAAGCTTTATCGAACTGAAGCCTCCTAAATCTTCGCTGGACACATCGTTCAAAAAGATCTCAAATTCCTGCAGAACGAAAAAAAAAGAAATTAATCATCAATTAGCATCTTCTCAATGACGTCAATAACTGATAGCATATAGTTGCTGAATAACAGAAAAACTAAACTGGATAGCAAAAAGGCAAAAAGAAAACATTTACTCAAGCAGCCGGATATGTTTTTGGAAACGGTCAGACGTTTTAGACCATCCACTATCTTTCGTCGGTGACACTGGAGAATTGTCAGGAAAAGCAGGTTTATAAGACAAATTTTTGAAAGTCCAAAATGAAACCAAAGTTAGTCAAGACAAGCTAGGATGATGCAAACTAGTGAAATAGCTCCTGTTGTCTCAGAACAGGAGCTTACGTGTTGTCTGTTCTTGGGGCTGGGAGCGCCAAATTTCAAGTGCCTGAGAGTTCTACCCGTAGCCCCCCTTCCCTGTTGAGGGTGGGGTTGTACCGTTGTACATTCTTTCATACATTGCCTCTCTAACTCCTCGTTGCAACCATGTACAAGCAGGTTTCGCGGTCTTTATTCATCAAAGAATGATTTCCCTCCTACCTGATCAGACTGGTAAGACCGCCTGTCGTCCGTTGACTGTTTGACGAAGGCGGCGCCGGGGAACCGTACCGTCTGGAACACCCCCAGACCTATGGCGATATCTCCCGCTGTCGTGACGAATGTGTCACCGTCAAACATCGTGTTGAAGGTTACTGGCTCCATCACGCTCATGAGCCTGAAAAACGGCACAGAAATTAATCGGTCACATCCCTAGGCAACACCCGACATCTTGGAGAAATGTAAAATATACGCACATTTGTACGGAGTTGTCATGCATTGATAAGAAGTTATAGGTGCATGAATACGGATTTATATTGATACGGAGTTATACATACATTGATACGGAGGTATACGTACATTGATACGTAGTTATACATACATTATATTGATACTGAAATATGCACACATTGATTCGGATTTATACATACATTGATACGTAGTTATACATACATTGATACGTAGTTATATATCCATTGATACTAAGTTCTACATACATCGATACGGAGTCATTCACACATCGATACGGAGTTATACATACATTCATACGGAGTTACAAATGTATTGATACGGAGTTATACATACATTGAAACGAAGTTATACATGCCTTGATGCCTTGAGTTATATATACATTGAAAGGAGTTACAAATGTATTGAAACGGAGTTATACATACCTTGATACGGAGTTATACATACATTGATACGGAGTTATACATACATTGATACGGAGTTATACATACATTGATACAGAGTTATGAATGTATTAAAACGGAATCATACATACATTGATACGGAGTTATACATCCGTTGTGCCTCCAGTAGCAGTGCCTCGTCTGCCTGCATGAGGTTGCTGATACACTGGAGAGTGGTGGAGCACTGTTGGGTGTCCAGGGACTGGGCAGCGGAGATACTGGACAGGGTCTTAGCGGCCAGGACAGTGTCCACCAGCGTGAACTGGTCAGACCAGGACGTCCACGTCTGTAGCTCGTCTATACTGTCCAGTACTGTGGTGCAGAAGTGGACATCAGTTTAGACAGAGCAATTGTTCATGGGCGTAGGAAGAACAAGACTCATTAAAAGGCTAGGGTCTTAGAACACAAACGACCTAGCTTGACTACTTTGGAAGTCTCACAACATAATCATATAGAAATGTCTGGACACTCGGTCTCATTGGATAAAATAAGTATTTTAGACCAGAATTTTTTCTTGACAAAGCACCAGACAAAGACTGGAGTTGTACAGTCAAAACTTTGGGCAATTCAAATTTCTTGCGTTGGAAATTACAATTTAAATTTCGCCATAATGACTGGAAAGACACAATGCAAAAAGAAAGCCCGGTAAAAACGCCAAGATACAACGCTAAAAATTAGCCCACGCCTATACACCTCTTCTTGGAGAATAGGGGGTTGTACAAAACGTCAATGTGTAGATAACTATGCATTAGCGATGTCTCTACTAGACATATTTCTTCCCTCTGTTTTAAACAGAATCTGGTGTACCTCTTTCCGGTTGCAAGTACGCCAGCTCACTCAAACGCTGGGTCACCCTGTTGGAGAAGCAGGTTGTCATGTTCGGTGTGCCCCAGGAGGCTCCTTCTCCAAAGATCCAGACACTGTAATAACCGTGCAATTATTTAGAGCAGGTTAGGTATGGCAATTATATTGTGATGCTAAACTTTATTCCAAAAAAAGGTACACATTTTCAACGATCACAGTCGCCTTCAGCAGAATAAGAAATGCTTCTGAACGTGAATCCGCGCGAATTACGGACACGTGATCTTATTCTCACGAGACTTTACGGATACGTGACGTCAGCGATTGGTCAAACGTGCCAGGCAGTTTATATCGTCCACCGTCTCTGTTTAGTGATGGCTGGAGTACCCGGATATGTACTTCCTCCTTTTTACCATAGTACGGCAAATTTTTGTGTTGCCACAGCAGTTAGAAATTTGCATATCTACTTCATCCCTAAACTACCCCTGTGATGCAAAAAAATGTTTTTGGCGACGCCTTAGGTGCGGAGGCATTTTTACAGTACTACGATCGCTTTGAAAGATTTTTTTAAAAATTGCACGAATGCATTCCCTAGGGTTTTGTGGTAGCCTTCGACCTTGTGGTCATCGCAATCGGACCAAGCAGGAAAGGCCTATGTTACCATGCATGTAAAATGCACCTCTTCGGGCAAACTGTGGCTTTTTGCACACAGAATATTAATGATTGTCTTTATTGATATTTCAAATATGTTTTCTTCTATCATGAGAGAACAAATTTTCTTGCTCATAAGAAAGAACAAGGAGCAGCATATTCAAGCTTATAATGCTTCAAATATGTTTTTAGTTTCAACTATATCCGAACAACATGACACACGGGCAGCTCTCATTGAGATCCTAAACAAACAAAAACTTCAGGAAAGAAAGGTTCATGCTTCACCTCAAGTGAGAATGACAAAAGTAGAAGATTGGAACCCACCAGTCCCTAATGGCGGTCCCGTCTCCCTCCGGACAGGCCACCCGAGCTTGTGTGTCGATGTAGGTCCTGGGCCAGCTGACCAGGACACTCTCTTCCTCCGGACACCAGGTGGCCAGCGCAGGCGTGGCCGGGGCTTCTGTGGTCGCCTCTGAATATTTGCATTAATGCAGGACCTTTATTGTACGTTTATGCTCTTACAAGCTAACTACAGGTCATGAATAAACGGCAAATAATTACAACAATAACTTACTTGAACTATACTAATGTGAACTACTATTCACAGGTTCAACTTCTCAAATTTTTTTATGTCTTAGGGTGGTGGGACTACGGCGCACAGATATGTCAACTTTGTGTATTTAAATGTTAATTGTACTTTTTTTGTTGTGTTGCGCTGTTGATAATAAGTTATAAACTTGAGTGCAGCGTCACACTGTCATTGTTGTGTTTTCATGTTTTGATGAATAAAAGGACTTCTTCTCGCTTCTTGAGGCAGTTAAAGATGTACGAACATACGGAGCTAATGATACATGGTTTGTCAAGTTTCAGAAGGAATACGAATTTTTCTGCTTTATCTAGCACATTATACTGCATTTATCATTCAGACCAACGATAACATCATAATAATATTGTCTCTTACCAGTGACAGGAGGTGGGGTGGTGGTAGGACAGACCATGTCCCACACGTTAACGCTGGTCAGGCTCTGTCCGTTCAGGCTATCTGGTGACAGACACTGCGGGTTGTCCTTCAGAATGTCCCGTCCGCTCCCGTCCTGAACCCAGCTCGCTAGCCACTGTAAGTTACAGTCGCACTGGAACGGATTGTCCCTCATGTATCTGCGTGTGTGTGTGTGGGGGGGGGGGGCATAGAGTTAAAAATAACATATTTCCTGGTCAAATTTCATGTGTTACTTTTCTCAGAAAGAGAGGAAATTGCTAACAATTCTCAACTATTACATACTGTAATATGTCGTTCACTAGAATATCACTGGATGCTATTGTTCTGATGACTTCCTAAATACTATTTGTAATATAGTGTTTCAAAAAATTTGAAGAGAAAACTAAAAAAAAATGCATTAAAGGGACGCACAGAGATCTAACTGATCTGTCTATTTCAACCAGAACATGTCATTGAATAGGTCAACTAGTATTCGGCGTTACACATCAGATTCTCTGACCTGGTATCCAGTCTTATCGTGCTTGGGGCATGGTAGTTGGGGCAGGCGGTGTCTAGATCTTCGGGTTGTCTAATAGTTTCCTCCCGCCCAGTACCAACAGCCCCCCCGGTAGGAGTGTAACGCTAATAGAGATGGCACGCCAGGGGAGTTGATTTGCCCTACCATCGTGAAATACCCACCGGGAAACCTAGCTGAGGCGGGCGGGAAAGAGCTCCTGGAGCCCCGAGGAGAACCCGCCCCTACCACGATAAGGCTGGACACCAGGCTACAGATTCGCAGAAAGTTGGTTATCTCACCGAACGTATACCATACCTAAACCGTTCATCATAGCATAAATGAAAGATAACTGTAAAATGCTACCTCTATATATCATTAGTACGGCTACTACTAATAAATGTTTTGACTAGAAAAGTATATTTCATGAAGCAACTTTGAACTGTTTGGAGCTTGACAATGACTGGAGTCGCACAGTCGAAAATTTGATTTAGTCCAATTTCTTTTGTTGTAAATTACAGTTCAAATTTACTTCATGATGGCTTCTACTAGCCCCGGTACCATCCGTAATTTGTTATGAATTTTTAGCAGAGCTATGTAACAAATACGGATGGTACCCAGGCAAGACGTCGACTAACACAGATAAACTTTTAAGAAAAAAAAGATAATATTATGATAGAAAAGCTAAGGTCTGTTCCGGACAGAAATTGTACGACAGGAAGAATGAATCGCTACCATCACTCACACTTCAATTAAATTAGGAATGTTGTCAAAAGTTCCTTCCTCCAGGTTTGTGAGAGCGTTTGAATGTAAGTATCTGAGAAACAGAGAAGACAGTCATCACCAGAGCAATGAACAGAGGGAATCACAGTGAGGGTCTCTTCATGTTACCTGTTGAAAAAAAGCTCGAAAATAGGGAACATCACGGTTAGACAGGCTTCAGAACACCAGCATTGTGACAGAAGATTTAAATCTTCAAGCAGAGATTTAGGCTGTTTCGAAGTGTTTGTCGTTTTATCGGGCTTTCTTTTTTGTACTGGCATATTTTGGATTCCAGGCAAGTGGATACTATCATTCCAGTTTGATGCTTTTTTGCCACCTTGTCGCTGCCTTACCAATTTTCTACTGTGTTGCCAGTCGGCTACTGTTTTGTGAATTTCATACTGCCTTGGCAATTTATTTCATACTGTTTTGCCAATTTGATACTTTTGCAGCCAAAAGATCTGCTTGTAGATTAAGATGAGTTATAAAGTAATATGTAAATAACATTGAACATTGCACCAATAATTTTGTTTTTTAAAGTGTACAGCATGTTGACATAAAATGTTTGGATTCATATTCACACCAATCATTCTAATAAAGTTGTACTTCCGTAATATTATCTAGCTACAAGATTGAATCGTAATATTTGAATGTTTTATGAAAAGCATAAATACTTTGAAACATCATGTACTGTAATTGTATTCGTGCTCAGTATATGTCAATATGTATGTATGAAAATACGTACAGTCATAGCAAAAGGTATATCTTATGACCATATACTGTAATGATATAGCACAACCACACTGTACTGAAATACTTACAAAAAGACTAGATCTCCCAAGTCGACAAAGGCGTTTAACGGTACCCTAGATATCCTATTGTTGCTCAATATTCTGAAAGACAAAGAAAAATAATAGCAATTTTAGCAATATACATTGATACATCGACAAAAAATGACAGCTTCAATTTCACTGAACGAATTCTGAGTATGTTTTGTTTTGTCTATCCGAGGTAAAAGTTGTTTCAGCTGATTTAGTTGAGCGAACTTTTGGCATTTAGAACTGTAAAAGTCTGGCTACTAGACACCACGTTATAAGCCCATGTGCAAACAAAGGTCTAGAAGGTCGGGGTTAGACTATGGTGTGGCTTCCATCATACTGACACCTCCAACACACCAGTGACCAAAACAAAAGAATCAGGGGCTTTTAGGGTAAAAGTATCATGAAGGCTTGTTAGGTCTAGCCTGGGCGCCAGACTGTTGCCTGGGGCAGTATGCATACTAGCTCCTCGGCTCCGAAAATTTTACCATAGACACTCCCTCAGATATTATTCTCGACAGATAAGTTTTTTATATTCCAACATTTCATGACTAGACGTGGTGACAGCACACTCAAGTTATATCAACTTATTTTATGCCGCCACCAACGCAGAGGACAGATACAGGACAAGACAGTACTCATTTTCGCTTGAGTTAAGTGAGGAAAGTCGTGTAAAGTGCCTTTTCCAAGGGCACAAGATCGGTGTCAAGTCAAGACTCGAACCCGGACCTCTTGGTTCCGAGTCGAGCACGCTGGCACTACGCCACACGACTTCCTAGAGATAAGTTAGACCCCCAGGTTCTAACTCTGGGATCGGGGCTTGTGGCTTCCCCCAGCCGAAGGGAGTATTGCGTCGTGTCGGGGTCTGACATCCAGGCTAGTTAGGACTTGAGCCGCTTCTACCCACCACAAGAACAACATTTCTGCGGTGAATACGTCTTTAGGATGACTTGCTTTAAAATCCCCTGTCGTGACGTAGGTCATCCCTGAGACATCAGTATCTTTTGATGCGTCTCACGCAGAGCTTGATCCTTAAACAGACAGAGCTCACGTGGTCTTTTTCACGAAAAGCATGGGGGATAAAGTTGTCAGAATTTGTATGGGAAGGGGATCAATGGTAGGGGGCAAAACATACTTTCGTCAAGGTTTTTCTGTGCCACTTCTACGTCACTCTCGAGTCTTCGTGGAAAGTGTGGTGTATGTTTTTTCTATGATTCACTGTTACGAGTGTTTTGTTTGTTTGTTTCGCATAACCGGTAAACCGCCTTTAGGCGTAACACACCAGTTTTGTATATGTACGTACATGTACAAGCTGCGTAAGACCGGACTGTGAGAATAAATTTGAACCACTCACACCGGGAAGGTCCCCTCCTCTTTTCGATAAGTGCGGTGGGATCTTCAACGTGCGTGGGGTGTGGCTCTCCCCAAACACGGTGTCAAAATATCAGACAATTGAACATATATGTTGAAAAGTGGAAGTAAAATTACTCGAATCACTCGAATATTTTCAAATAATGCATTCCCATACTTGGTGCAAAAATATTACATAGTGGATCTTTACCAGGAGTGAAATTGATAAACATTGATGATCTACATACACTGACTGCGCTTCCCGTGGAAAATTGGTCGGCACTTCCGTCAGTTCTAAGTCCTGACAGTCGATGTTGGTAGGATCGCTGCAGTCACAGACGTCACAAGCGTCCACAGCCTCACTGACTCCCACCATCATCAGCAGTAGCATACCCAGTAACAGGTACACTGTGGAGATCCGTAACGACCGAGGCATGGTACTGGAAGTCATCACAACTTTACACACAGTCTCTCTTTTCTATTAGCGAATCTGGTACCCTCTCCTCGTTGGGAAGTTGGCTTTAATCTGTGAATAATAAAACATTCGTTACTTTGAGCATACCCAGTAACAGGTACACTGTGGAGATCCGTAACGAGCGAGGCATGGTGCTGGAAGTCATCACAACTTTACACACAGTCTCTCGGTTTCTATTAGCGAATCTGGTACTCTTTGCTCGTTGGGAAGTTGACTTTAATCTGTGAACAATAAAACATTCGTTACTTTGAGCATACCCAGTAACAGGTACACTGTGGAGATCCGTAACGACCGAGGCATGGTACTGGAAGTCATCACAACTTTACACACAGTCTCTCGGGTTCTCGTAGCTAATATGGTACCCTCGTTGGAAAGTTGGCTTCAATCTGCGAACAATAAAACATTCGTTACTTTGAGCAACCAAGTCGTATACGTGTGAAACACAACGTTAACTGGTTTAAAATCAAGCCATCTAGGGCAGAACCATGGCTAGGAAATACCAGTAGGCACATGCATGCTAATATCATCGATCAATGATATCACTGTAACTGTAACCTTGCTGTGCCTAACACCTTGCTCCTCTTGGATCTGAATGTTCGTATGAAGCAATTCGTCTGCAACGTTTCTTGCAACGAGGCAAAGCATCATCGTTTGTTGCCTTAAAACATACAACAATTTCTGTTGGACCAAAAGTTTTAACTTTAAACATGTAACTACCAACACAAATGAACTTTCATGACATACAACAATTTATCATGGTTGCAAATATTACAATACGCTCCATATACCCATGTTCAAAATATACATAATCATTGTACAGGTACCGGATCCAAAAACAGCTTAGTCTCATTTCTGATTACACCCTTATTCGTGACTTGTAATGTCGATAGCTTTTTGCTGGCCTTTTTTTCACTTAGTAGCGAACGGTGTAATAACCTACTGGAAAACTAGTAATTTGTGTGCCTGTAAAGTCTTTGTAATACCAAATGCAACCCTTCCAACATGCTAGCGGCCATACCACGCTAGTTTTTGACTGGTGGGCGGCTGCGGTGCACTGCAACACAAAAAGGAGTGACAAGCAGTCTGTCCGGAGTAAGTTTGTACCAACATAAAAACCTCCATGCCGTTTGCAACCAAATAGCGTCATGCAAGGCAGGGCGCCATGACACGTCTTGTTTCCTTGCATAGCATGAGCACTTCAAGACCCGTTCAAACATATCAGAGAGTTTAACTGGCTAACACGCCTGTCCCGGCAACACAGGGGTCTTGAAAAGGTGTTGTCTGAGAAAACAGCCGAACACAAATGCGTCTGTTTGACTTCAGCCTCGACCAATTTACGATCAAAGCCATAGCTAAAGTCCTCACCACTTTCTACACCATTTATCACTGCTTATTTTTCGTATTGTTCAACCCTTCAATTTGTTGCAAAAACTCTACGTCCCAAAAATCACACCGTAATTGTTGATGCGAAACTTTCTATCGACCGATTTGATGCAAATGAATCCACATGTATCCGTCAGTTGACATCTCGAGTGTGATATAATACTCCCCCACAGTCCAGGATATACTCAACGATGCTGACTGTGTTTTTCCCACTTATCGCTACCATAAAAGGAGGCAGTTGAACAGCTTGGAATAGACTCGTTTCTTTTGAAGAGGGGTACTTCGTTAAATGTGCTTCGGGTGACGTGACAACACGCCAAGCCTTCTCCTGTGGTTAAAAACCGAGCAGAGGCACACAACAATCTCATAGTTCCTGTAGGGGGGTTCGATGGAGTAATTCAATATGGCAGCCCCTGGGTGAAGGGGACTCCAGTTACTCAAAAATGGCAGATATATCCAAGGACATTCTATGTATGAAGGCTTCTTGATATATCGAATACGAAAGAGCACAAGAGATTTGTGATATCTGATATATCTAACACTGAAGCTTTGATGTAAAGAAATTCAACCGCAACGTCAGGAATTCTAAATGCTCTTCATGGGATGAAGTTTGTTTCATCTAAGCAAGAAATATAAAAGAAAATAGTTACTTCATCCATTAGACTTACGCTGATACTCAAGGACGGTTACAAATGATCACAGCTTGTGTGTAAACTGAAAAAGAACGTATTTTGTGACTACTTTATTATTTGACCAAAATTTTACTATTATGAAGTAGGCTGGTAGGTACAGTTGCTCTGTCGGATTCGTTCCCTGGTCTAGCCAATAAAGGAAAGCATCCGAGTCCACAAAAATCACAATAAGGCCAGTAGACTATCAAACTGAGCAACCTAAATTGAGTTAATTCATTCTGCCAAAAGATATGGATTTTCTCCATCCTTACCTTCAAAAAAGTTCCTCGTTTACTTTCTTCAGTTTCCCAAACTTGGTAGATGACAACAGCAGTGATGCACGTACTATGATGTAATCCACATGCAATGGTGCCCTGTCCACGAAAACGTTGTAATAAAAAAGAATCGCAAAACCGCAAAGTCCGGAAAAGTCCCCTTGAAACTCTCCCTAGGTTCACATCTCCTCAATACGTTGTCTCCTGCACTGATACGGTAACGATGTGCACAGGAATTCACATGGCTTCAACCCGCGGAATCTAGAGGAACAGGCTGAGAACTGCCTACGCGAGCTGAGTACGCGCTGTGCTTTGTGCAGTTCGCTGTCGATGACCTGGCACAAAAATGTCATGCATGACCAGCGCTCAGTGGTCGCGTGGCCGGGCCACAATCAGCCTAAAACACGAAAACACTTTCGTCAACATCGCTGTCATGGCGACTAGGAGGTCTGAGTACATCGGCGCTGTCCAGTCATCGAGAAGAGAGGCTCTTCAGCGAGCTCTCCGCCATTGTGTGCGAGGCTCTGCGGAAGTCAGGCGTGTCTCGGTGGCGACGGATGTTGGTTACGGCCAGATAAAAAACAAAACTAGACTAACACTAGTGTTTCCAATGGTCGGGAAATATAAAAAAGAGTTACTCATTTCTAAGTACGGCTGTGAATAACTTGTAGAAACTAGATGCTTCAAGATATTTTGTGTAAAATAAACATCAAATTACTGTGTATTATTATCGCCATGTTTGTAATAGTATATGTTCTTTATTTGTTTTAATAACCATCTACTCTCCAACCAGAGGTTGTGGAGGAATGATCGTTACCTTTTTATATATGGCCGTTTGTTTTGTCGCTATCCCCACCAACCATCGGTGGTTGCCGACCTTCTCTGGCTAATGGATACTGCCTGGCAATTTGATACTGTCTTTTTACCACCGAAAGGGATCTGCTTGGAGATTAATAACCATCCACTTGCAAATGTTCATACGTTGGCTACGTTTACATGTAGCTATGTGGCGAGTACCTGTAGTGCCACTGACGTTTTATAATCCCATGTGAGTCATATGGTTAAGCACGTTTTGTAATATCTACCGTACTCTCCGAGCAGATGTTTAGGCTTCGGCTTATTTTTGGCGTGTTTTAAGCCTTGGTCACAACCCGCCGTACGTGCTTTTTGTCCGTACGTTTTTATGGGAGGCCACGTCTGCTACGTTTTTTTTTCTGAAAACGTGGGGAAGGAGTGGCGTCGACGCACGTCACTCGCACGGTTGCGCAAGGTGTAAGAGCGTTGTCTGCACGCTACGTCTGGCCGTGAGCGGTTGCGTGCATCGTACGTTGCGCAAGTGGTAAGTGAGTTGTACGTGCTTACAACGTACGATCTCTGTACGATTTCAACTTTACCGTAAGGAGGTCGTACTCACACGTGCGTCTTACGTACGGTACGTACGGGGTACGCGCGTCGCGCGTACTCGCACGAACGGGTAGTGAATCCGCAGACCGCACGTAGAAAAATTTTTACATGCACTTTAGGGCCCTGTCACACTTCTGCGAATAGACTTGCGTATGGGTTGCGTACGGGCATTTTTTTTCATACGCAGCTGTACGCAAACTGCGCACTTCATATGCATCTCAGTCGTTTTGTGTAAGTTTTGTGAACGCCGGCATGCGCACAGCGCACGCACCGCCCTGCTCAGTACGCAGCGTAGTTTTGAGCATGCCCAAAACTACGCTGCGTACGCTGTTACGCAGTTCATGCGTTTTTAATATGTAATGCATCGGTCAAACACGGTATGAGTACGCTATCTGTTCGTGGGGGACACGCGGCCCATACGCTGATCTGCACCTGGAACTGCACCTGTGCATAAGCTGCGTACAATGGACGGATGCATTGCGTACTTACAGCGCATTAGTACCGTTCGTATTGCAACAGGACAGCGCATTGTACGTATTTATAACTAATGAGAAGCGCAAAGGTTGCGTACCGATCTAGATAGCAAACTTGCCGAACACCTGGGCTACACCCGGGGTACCGGCTCCTCTAGACCCCATGGTTAACAGACCTCCTGGAGCATTTTACGCAAGATGTGACAAATCAAATGAGTTGATTACTATGCTAAGATTGGCTCTTTCTAATATGTTTTGCTGAAAAGGAGATGATTATTGGGAAAACGTCTTTCCTAGGGTGCAATATGTTTTACAAAAATACATTTTGACACTTTTTAACACAAAAGAACACCCTTGTACCGCCTCCATATCCATACTGCATCAATATATCTAAATTTAACATAAGTATTTGCTTTTTGTTGCCTGTACTTTGGAATAATGCGCCAGTTGCCTGTTTTTGTGTCGGTAAATTGTATTGTTCGCAGAGATGTGTAGTGTCCATGCTATCTGTGTGTAAGCGAAATTGTAAATTGTATGTATTGCAAGTATGGGTGTTTTCATTGTTTTCAAATTATTAAGAGAGGGCATTCCTTGACATCTCCAATTCATCAAGGCTATTAACAGCCTAAGTTTTATGTTTGTATAAAGTCCGGGTACGGGGATTTAATTTGCCTGACAATATATTACAGGAAATTGACCAGGGCTAGGGCGAAATAGAAACAAACACATTTTATCTGAGTTGAGGGCGGCCCATGAATGACTCGCTGCAAATTAAACAGCAGAAAGCAGCAGGCAATACGCACACAAGACGCTTGGCATTCGTCGGAAGTGCGTTAGGCATCCGGTGGGAATACGTTGAGTGCGTCCGGAATACGCTTGGCCTTCGCAATGCATTTGAACGCCATACGGATGTCAAATGCAATCTATTCGCTGAATTCGTTATTTGTACGCTACAAGTGCGTTACAGTAACGTTACGTATTGTGCCTACGGCAGAAATGCCTGTACGCAATTCAAACGCAATGGCTATTCGCAAAAGTGTGACAGGGCCCTTAAGTTCTACGGCGTGTCTGCGTGCTCCCAAATCCGTAGGATTCCGTACGGAGGCGGTACTCACCACGCACGGATGCCCTACGTTTGCCCACGTTTTTGCACGTAGACAGCACGCAGATGCACGTGCGGTGGGTTGTGACCGGGGCTTAAGGCGTTTTTATCGGGCTCCCTTTTTGTACTGGTATCTTTTTGTACGCCTAAGGGGTGATGCATAGTAACTATATGGCAAATGGATACAGCCTGGCCAATTTGATACTGTCTTTGCAGCCACCAAAAGATCTGCTTGAAGATTACTCCAACCGTACGTTCAGTACGTTTTGACCATGCGTAGTTTTCACTTGTGATCACTTTGGTACGCTAAGTTCCGTGGAACAGGGTGCTTATATGTGAACCCGTAACTACTCCTAAACCAACGTCAAGTACATAAATACCAATGAATCACTGATTGTGAAACCATGGTTACAAAATATGTTCTGAGGAGCAGTGACATCACTGAACAGTAAATTGTCTTTCTCCTAGAATCACGCCATGAGCTAGAGTTTGGGCCCAGCCATGAGGCCATGTTGATTTGATTATATGGATGACATCCGCGCGCGCGCGCATGAATTTTTGGCCGTTTCAAAAAAAAAAGTTTTCAACCATAAATCGTAACAAAAAGTTGCAAAATGAGCAAAAAATATACCGCAATTTGCAAAACAAAATGATTAAAAATGATACCAATGTCGTAGATTGCCAAAATCAAACGGAAAAAGACGAAAACGTCAAAAAATGAATTTGAAGACTAGATTATTCGCAATTTGTTCAACCCTCATGACCACGTAGATTTCATAATGAAAGCAACTTTTTTTGCAAAACGTTTTTTATTCGCACACGCGCGCATCAGTTTTGGGGTTCCCAGAGGATGCCATCCATATAATCAAATCAACAAGGCCTAAGTATCACAAAACGGAGATTTTAACACAAGGGTGGAAGTAAAGAGGCAATGGATATGTGACCATGTGTCCAAATTTATTGTGCCACAAATCTTTGATTCGTATATGCTTTAAATGTGCTGAGAACAGTGTGCAGTACAAAATCACATAGTCAACAAAACTTAGTATATTCCCATAGAACAAAACCAAATAAATTAATGTTGTAACAAACCTGCTAAATACAATAGCCGAAGTGACTACACTTGAATTTTTCTTTCATCAACAAATATTTTACACACTTAACCACATACAACGCATACATATATATATATGTATATAGAATCTGTGTTCACATATTCTTTATGTACTTACTTAACATCCCTCCCCGCTATATGTACTAGTGAAATGGAGAGGCACGACAATGATTTTACGAATGTGGTGACATTACATAAAATGTTCAACCCTCTGACAAAGAAGGCACACACACATTTACACATTAGAACTAGACATTAAGATAACACTGATAAACGCTGTATTCAATACAAATGTTGGTGCATATTTGGGCACGTGGGGGGAGAAAATAATAACGTGTATTCTAACCTAAGTGGCATTTATACTTTCCTTACATATACTTTTCTAGATACTGCATATCTAGATGTCAAAAACTTCATTATACAAACGTTACGCAACCAAAAATACAACTTAAGTAATAAAAATCATGTATTTTTGTAATGTTTCCTCTGTCACGGTGTATTTCCTTTCGTAACGACTATCAGATAGTTCCTCCATATTTTGACTACCCATGCTCGTAGAATGTTCAACACTGATAAAACAATTGTATCCTTTCTGTCCCTAGGTTTTTGTTTATTCTGCCCCTTGTGGTGTAGTAAGTACTCACGGGCATTCACCCAAGAAAAGCATATTCTGAACATGCGCGGACTATCTCAGGGGTGCCAGAGTATACAGTGCAACTTTATGGAATACAGCGCAATTTTACGGAATCTAGCAAAATTGCACTGTATACTAATACGATTGCACTGTATTCCGTATTATTGCACTGTATTCCGTAAAATTGTACTGTATTCCGTAAAACTGTACTGTATTCCGTAAAAGTGTACTGTATTCCGTAAAAATGTACTGTATTCCGTAAAATTGTACTGTATTCCGTAAAACTGCACTGTATACTCTGGCACCCCTGCATCTGGCACACGTGAATCACAAAAATGTACAAGGTCACAGTAGAAGGCTAATTGTAATATGTCAAGGGTGACGATATGAAATGTAGCATGCGCTTATTGGTGAAAAAATATGAAAAGGTGAAAAAAACATGAATTTTTTCCGTTATCTCAATTTTGTTTGATGTAACATCATGTCGAGCGCTGAAGGCACAACAATCCAAGGGTGGTCCGAGGGCTTGTTAAAAAATTTTGAAATCTTGAAAATCTGAAACGTTAGTTCCTACATTCTTAGTGCCGAATTTTGCTGGTAGACTAAGCTTAGTTTGATGACATCTCTTTTCATATCTCTACACGCCGATTTTGTCCGTCAAAGACGACAAATAGGGCAAAATTGTCTTTCATGAGTAGCAAAATTCTGTCAAATGACAGAAAGACAGACGCTGGCTAGAACACTGTATTGTTGTTTTGGATTATGTACTCTATTTGTGTTGGCACTGTTGTAAAAGTCAGCCCTACATGTACACTAGCATCAATTAGCTAGCCTCCGTAGCAGGCTTATAGAACCGGAGGTTTGAATTGGTGGTCTTCGGCTGTTTTCTTATTAGCCATAAAACAGGGGTAATTCAACCAGGCCGGCTATGTTGTCTATATAATAGCACATAAAAGATCCCAAAGACCCTGAAGACCCCCAAACCCCCAGTTTTTGGCATGCTATGGAGACTACAGTTACCAAGGCTACTATGCAAGGCCTTAGAGTTAGTCCTCCCAGATCAGTGTGTTTACACGTTAGCGACATACCACAGCCAATACACCAGGTTAAAGATGATGAAAGCCGTAGGAAACAGCACCCTAGCGACTTTGTCGATCTTTGCACCCGTGTCGTTGTCGTCCTTCTTGATGCCGGAGGTCACCAGGGCCAGCCCACCTTTGACCTTGAGCGAGAACGAGGTCCTCTTGTTCATCTTCATCCAGTTGTTCTCGCGAGAAGACGGGCGGTCCTGTGGGGGCGGGATTTTATTTATTTATTGTTTGTTTGTTTGTTTGTTTTATGCCATTAACCAGGAGATAGCCTGAGAGAGCTTCTCAATGTTTCCGACGCGGACCCTAAACAAAAGCTATTAACATCAAAATCAACTCAGTCCAGATAACAACAAAAATGATAAATAAAGTTACACAAATTTCAAATTGATACAAAATCAAAGTAACTTAAACAAGGAAAATTTCAAACCTCCAGGTTTTTTTTGTATTCTATTGGTTTAGGTTATTTGTTTGTGTGTAGTATGAAAGTTATGTGCGTAATATGTTTGTATGTGTTTGATGGCTACTGACGGTTGGTTTGGTATGGACTGTTGATTAACGTGTCTGACAGCCTGCACCGTCACCCGCGCCATTACCCCCGCCGTCATTGCTGCGCCGTCACCCAAATTTTTTATCGGAACCAGACACCCCTCTGTTTGACCCCTTTTAAATGCTAAGACCCAAAACTGCAACCTCCCCATTCCTTAACAACATGGTAAATTCCATTTTCAGCATGGCGGGGGTGTCCGGAGCACTTAAAAACAATTTATTTCGACGCCCATAAACACATATGCAATTAAACAAAAACGTTCTGCATCATCTGCAGCCCAATAGCAATACGTATACCGAACAACAGACCAATCCGTCCAGCCGATCGCGAGAAACAGCTGCTGACAGAAATGTTTCGAACCATAGTAAAACCTCCTCGCGGAAGGATATCTCCTT